>NC_052355.1:2893875-2895378 GCF_009727055.1 Benincasa hispida
CACCTTGTTGGTGGTGTCGGACTCAACTCAGACACCGTTGAGGTGTGTTCCAGAGGAAATGTTCGTGTGGTGTGCGGGAGGCCGTTCGTTGTTGCAGAGAAGTTTCGTGACAGGAGTCATTAAAGACGAGCGCGAGAGTTCGTTGTTGTGTTCTGTGGTGTTGCGGTCGTGTAGATCAAGCGCTCGTGGTTGCTGTTCTCCGATCAGAGTGAACATCGGAGTGTGGATACGTTACTGCCATTGTTAGTACAGTTTTTCTTTCTGTACATTTGATGTTCATGCTGTAATTTCTCTATATATTTGCATAACTGTTTGTATTTAAGTCAACTGTAAATGATTTGTTGATTCATGATTGTAATTTGGAATTGTCTTGCTTCCGCTGCTCAAGGAAATATTCATTTCGATTTCCTTCAATTGGTATCAGAGCCAGGTTATCTGATATTCCAAATTACATATTTGAATTGCACGTATTTTAAAGTCGCGGTGGGTTTCTGCATTTTTGGTTAACCGTTTTATGCATTTGTGGATGAAATTGATGAATGTTTCGGGTTTAAATTGCATTTTTTGTTAAAGCTTTCATTATTACAAAGTGTTAATTGTAAGGGCCCCTGTGTTTTTGGGTGAAATTAACTATGAAATCGAGTCTGTAATTCGAAAAGTTTGAGTTCGTTGAGTCATTCGTGATGAAGCTTCGATGCATGGCATGCAGTTCTCAATGAAGAAGAAGATCAAGCGTTGATCGGATCGTGTAGCTGTTTGAACATAATGTGATGCGATGATATAAGATACTACTTCTAGATGTATGCGTTATTAGTGAAATGATTTTAGTATGCTATGCATTGTCACACGTTTCCTTGCATTGAAACCAAGTATAATTCCACCGCAAGTTTCTCGGAGTGATCCGAGGTCGAACACAGGGATTGCGTAGTTAAAGCGTTACATTTGTGATATATGTGTCCGGGGTTTTTTTCAATTAATAAAAGGAGTGTGTTTATACAGGTATTTAAATTGCGATAAATTAAAATCATGCGGTAAAGTAAAATTGCGATAATAAAATAAAGTGTGATAAAAGTAAACCTAAGCTATTATGATACAAGATACAGGATACTGGTATGTGATACTGAGTTTAAGACTGACTGTGAAGATTATACAAAGGGTCGTGCTATGCGGTGGCAAGTCTTTATGTATGAAACAAAAATAGAAAGGGTAATTAATATAGACATCGCAAGTTCATTAATTGCGTTAAAAATTTAACTACGGTTCCGCTTTCCCTTGGCGTACACCTCTCGGTGATCGGCCGCGTTCCCACATCTCTGTGGTGAAGCACAGGTGAATGTAATGAACGTAAGGTTGCTTCCATCTCTGGAAGTACTTCTCGCTTTAGTTAATGCAATCTTCTAACCTTCTCTCAACAGGTAGAATGGCATCATCACTTCTACTCTCACAGGGGAAGATTCCGTCTAGTTAGCTAAACATATATATTTCTTTAGCACAGATTAATTT
>NC_052355.1:2897181-3031243 GCF_009727055.1 Benincasa hispida
ACCTTATGCTTGGTGATAAGATGTCCAATTTTCATGAAATCTCCTTTAGCCACCTCCTACTTGAATTTATGTGATCTTCCTTTTTGCCACCTAAATCCCTTAAATACCTCACATATTTCTCTACTTAAATTTTTTAAGTCTTTATATTCGTATACCGTTGGTATTCTCCCTTGAAGTTTTCCATCAATTAGCCTCACCTTTTATCCTTAACGCATAGAAACTCACCTTTCCCTCATCAAATTCAACTTAGCCAACACATGAGTGATCATCACCAACGCATTAGGGTGGCCGCTCACCCTTGACGTATGGCTTGCTAAGTGTTGCTTGCTCGGCCTACTAGACATTAACGTATGTTGCTGACCATCGATGCAATGATGTGCTGCCTAGGCCGCTTGTGCGCTTGCTCGGGCCGTATGGGCCATACTCGACCGTATAGGCTGCTCGGCCGCATGGGCGTGCGCTTGGCCTGGCGCATTCGGATGAATGGTTGCTCGGTAGCACATAGGAATGGCTCGCCAGCATGTCTGTTCGATGCATAGGCAGGGCATCATCGACACATGGGTTGTGTGCTCGGCATACACCATCGACGCATGGGCTACACACTCATCATCGACACATGGGCTTGGGCGCTCGCAATGGCCTGTGCGCTTGGCCTCGACTCATGGCCTGTGCACCTGGCCTCGACGCATGGCTGGCGCGCCTAGCATGCTCACTTCGAAAGATGCTTGGTGCCCGTGTCCTATGTATGCCTTTGCATTGGTGTGTGCAAACCCTTAGCCATTTTTCACAAGTCTTCTAGCTTCCATCCTCCATGCCTTCTTGTGTCCAACATGTTTTAAGCCCTTCATAGGCGTTTGGATTTTGGTCACCTTTTTGGATAACTTTGATGTTTTCCTCTTTTTGTTCCAATATCTTACTTAGGATTTTTCTTCTCTATTTAACTTCCCACTTTAGATTTAATGTTAGGGTCTTACATTTACCACCCACTTAAAATAATTTCGTCCTCGAAATTTAACGAAACATAATTTACAACAGAACTTTTATTTAATAATTTACCTCATACAGTTTTATTACACCACAACTTTTATTCTAATCTTCTAAAACTTTCTCTTTTCCTTTTCCCACCACCAACATATTGTCCTCTCTATCTTGAGTTAGTCCATATAGTTTCCCCAACGTCATTTTTCCTATTTCCTTTTTTCTTCCTCCTATAGTTCGTCCTCCTTCAACCGTTGTTGATCTTCCTCCCGAGTTGTTTGGTGGTTGTACATTTCCTTTATCCATCAACTAAGGACATTTTCGTTTAAAGTGTCCTGGTCTACCACACTTAAACATGTGTGCGACCGTTCTTGGGTTTACTCCCAACATCTTCCCTATTGATATTTATTACAGACCGGGCATCTTGGTCTTTGGTAAACGCTTATCATTGACTCCTTTATTTGACTCTCCCATTTAGGGTCTACTTTGGTGTTGGTAGTTCCTCTTCTTTTCCATCCACTTCTGCTTTCTACCCTTGGGGTAAAATTTCTTGGTTCTTCCCTCCGCCACCGACTCATTGATGAGTCTCTTTCTGGTCTTACTTCTTCCATCGTTAAACTTCTTTCTACTCTCATCGCGGCTTCTATTAGCTTTGAAAATTCTCCCCATTCCGCGGTTGCTGTAACAAGAGTTCAAATCTCTTGTTTTAATCCTGTTTCAAACCTCCGACAACGTTCTTTTTCATCCACCACTATGTTTAAAGCATACTTGGATAATTCCGTATACTTTAATTCATACTCCGCTACAGTCATGTTTCACTGCATGAGCTGTAGGAATTCATCTTGTTTCATATCCCTGAATGATTAGGGATAGAATCTTTCGAAAAATGCCTTTCGAAAGTTCTCCGAAAATATTTCTTCTTCATCGCCTCTCCTATTCTTTAGTAGCTTCCACCAATCTTCTACCTGTTTTTGCAGTAAGAATATGGCAAGACTTACCTTGTGGTTTTCAGGACATCTCATCACTTGGAAAATTTTTACTATTTGATTCATCCATGCCTCCGCATCTGCAGGATCCTTTGTTTCTTCAAAGTTTGTGGCTCTCAATGCCTTTAATCGTTCTATCCCATATTTCTTCTCGGGATCAAGTTGTATATTTTCTAAGCTTGCTTGAAGTCTTTGGGTGAATTTATCCATTTGTACTTCCTCCCTAGATTTTTCTCTTGGATGGCTTGAGGCACTTTCATTTTCGTTTTCAGAGAGTTGCCCCGTTCTATGTTTTCCACTTCTCAGCATTTTGTCTACAACCATTCACATATAAATTAGACACATGTTATCAACATACTATTTTTATTTATGAACAATGTTACTATTTACATTAGTAGTCTCTTTCAGTCTACATAGTTTTTCACTCATTTTCTGGTAGTCGTAATTTTTCAAAGTTAAGATGCATTCTCTCGTCTCTCTATACACATCTTTCCTACACATGTCCTATTTCCTTATAGAAGATACAAAATTTATAGGATTTCACGTTGTTAGAGTCATAGGTGGGCTGTTCCTCGAATTCAATTACAATTCGTCGAGGAATGTCCTTCTTTCCTGCACGTGCCCATTCTTAGTCCACTGTCAGTTCAGGCAATATGTTGTTGCTTCCTGAACTTGAACCTCCGGCCAGTTCCCATTGATGTTTTTCCTAAATCTCTCTTGTTTTTCTCTGGAAAGTATTAACCATTTTTGTTGATATGGCCAACCTTGCCACACCCGTAGCAAATTCTGGTTCCTCTCAGACACATACCACTGTGATTTTTCCCACACTGTGGACATCCCATGTTACTTCAGGATTCCACCAAGTTTGCATTGTTCAAGGTAATAGAATATTTAGTATTATTATTCACACTATTTTCAGATTGTTCAGGGTTTTCCCCTGAGTTAGCACTGTGGTCTAAAAGTTGCTTTCCGGAGTCATTCCACCACCAGCCTTGTCTACTTGGATTCATTTCCTACAGTGGACATTATTCAAGTTATTACTTACTAATTATTTTCACTTCCCCATTTTCTCATGTTTCCCTATGTCCACTTATTATTTTTCATTTCTTTCTTCTAACTTTTCCTGATTCTATTTTAGGTTTCCTAATATATTTCATTATATTAACTCCTCTTTAGGTTTTGACCTGGCCTAGTTTTTATTATTATCTGGGTCCTTACCATAGGTAAGTTTTTTTCTGATGCCGCTTTTGTTTTAAGCTATCCCTTTTTTCCTTTATTTTTCCTAGATTCTATTTATACTTATGCTAGACTCAACTTTTCCCCAGGTTTTACGTAAACCTTTGCTCTGATACCAAGCTGTCACACCCCCAACCTAGCCTTAACCCCCAAGACCCGAAGGGAGCGTAAGGGTAAACCAGTAGTATCCAAGACAACATTTAAATTTAACATTCCCACCATATCTATTAAGGATTTCAACATGTTTACAACACTCTATCTATCTTTCATACACATAGTTTAATTTCCTATATTCTTTATTACATGATCCGAGTCGTTCTATGCATGATCATGTATATGTTCATTCAATCAACATTCTCCAGTCCCATGCTATACGTGGCATGCTCATATCATGGACACATTATCAATCATCATAACTTTTTATGGAAACTTTCCTATAACCCACTTTTCCCGCCAATGTGCACACCGAAAATTCTTTATCCTGCTAGTCATGCTTAGGTACTTGACTATATTTTCCGCCGGTCGTCACCGACTATTATTTCCTGCCGACCGAGGCTGACTATATTTTCCCGCCAAGCACCTTTTGTTAAGCATGCTAACTATGTAATCTAGGTATAATCTCAGTTTCCATAGCAATTTCACAAACATGATCATGGAAATCATCATAACATCATAAACATGTATTTTGCACTTACATATGCATTTATTCACATATGAAAACATAAAGCTAAGTAAACACTCACCGTCAGCAAGTTTTTCCACTAAAATCACCTTCAGACTACCTTCCTGAGAATTCCTCCAGATCAATGGAAATTCTTCAATTAATACTTATTATATCAATAAATAGTGTCAAACTTAGCCAAAACATCATTATATATTAAAAACACCAGCTTACCCTATTCAAAATTAGCCAAAATACCAAAGTTAGCGTCTTTAGAGGTTATTTGGACCGAGATAGGTAGCTGGGTGTTGGGCAGTAGGCAGAGTGGGCATGTTGTGCCGCACAGGGGCTAGCGCGTTTGGGCATGCGCTGTGTGCTGGGCATGTACTAGGCGTGATGCGCCGCACGAGGAAGGCAGTTGCATTGGGCTAGCGCACGAGATGCGTCGAGCAATGCGCGCGTGGATGGACGGATGGACACAGTGCTGCGTGCGCGCAGGGCGTGGGCTGGCTATGCGTCCGGCTGCCTCAATGCCTCACCAATGCAACCTTGTTTCTTTTGATCGACAATCAACTTGGCAGCCTAATAACTCAAACGTCACTCTCTAAATATGCTCTCATCACATGATTTAGATGCTAGTATGAATGACTTCCCCTTGCCCAACTCCCCTATTTATAGCCATTTCAAACTCACCCCATGTTGACAACACAACTCCCATTTGTCTCACTTTTGAGCTGCCAACATTCAGTCTACCCAGCCTATCCTTAGCCTAGCCTTGAGTTGTTCTACTTCCAGCTTGCCAGCCAAAATCCCTTTTGTTGCATGAAATCTCCTTCACCCACCTTATGCTTGGGTGATAAGACTTCAATTTGCATGAACTCTCCTTTAGCCACCTCCTACTTGAATTTTATGTGATCTTCCTTTTGCCACCTAAATCTCTTAATACCTCATATATTTCTTCTACTTAATTTTTTTAAGTCTTATATTCGTATACCCTTGGCATTCTCCCTTGAAGTTTTCCATCAATTAGCCTCACCTTTTATCCTTAACGCATAGCAACTCACCTTTCCCTCATCAAAGTTCATCGTAGCCAACGCATGAGTTGATCTCACCAACGCATAGGGTAGCCGCTCACCCTCGACACATGGCTTGCTAAGTGTGCTTGCTCGATCTACTAGGCATGAATGCATGGTGCTGACCATCGACGCATGGTATGCTGCCTAGACGCTTACGTGCTTACTCGGCCCATGGGCACGCTTGACTGCATAGGCATGCTCGGCCGCATGGGCGTGGCTTGGCCTGGTGCATCGACGCATGGTTGCTTGACAGTGCATAGGATGGTTTGCCCACTTGCCCGTTCGACGCATAGGTAGGGCGCTCATTGACGCATTAGCTGTATGCTCGGCATACACCATCGACGCAATGGCTGCGCGCTCGACGCATGGCCTGTGCGCTTGGTGCATGGCCTGTGCACTTGGCCTCAACGCATGGCTGGCGCACCTAGCATGCTCACTTTGATGCATGCTTGCTGCCTGTGTCTCATGTATGCCTTTGCATTGGTTGTGTGCAACCCTTAGCCATTTTTCAAGTCTTCGAGCTTCCATCCTGCATGCCTTCTTGCGTCCAACATGTTTTAAGCCCTTCATAGTTATTTGGATTTTGGTCACTTTTTTGGATAATTTTGATGTTTTCCTCCCTTTGTTCCAATATCCTTACTTAGGATTTTTCTTTTCTATCTAACTTCCCACGTTAGATTTAATGTTAGCGTCTTACAAAATTGATCATGACATTGAATACTAATATTTAGCATCTGATACATGGTGTGAATGATAGAGATTAAGAAGATGAATACAATTGATGATAAAAGATAGAAACAGATACAGAAGAGTGCCAACGTCTTGACACAGATCTAGATAGTGGATTTGCTTGCCGGCGAAATGGACTAAATGGAAGGAAGAGCTTCCCTCTCAGGCTTGCTCGTCCGATAGAAGTGACCTTGGTATAGAGCTTCACGGCGGGGATTGAAAGGATTTGCCCTAAGTCTCACATCCTTGCCTTGTCTCTTAAATCTTCCCAGATCTTCTCCGATCAGCACTCAGACCAGTCTCTCTCTCAATATACAAATATTAAAATATGCCCGTTTCAAGTATATCTTGCAATGGAATTTTAGAGGCTATTTATAGGCTCAGCTTTGACTTTCTGCAGTGTGGACCCCACTTTATTGTTATGGAAATTTCGAAAATGGTGGAATAAATATTCCTTCTGTTACGCAATCAATCCCATAAGAAATGTACAACGGTCAGTTGTACACATGTCTGAATCCTCCACAATTGCATTGCTCTCTTGCATCTTCGATCGTTTGCCCACATGCGGTGTTATTTTTTATTACCGCATGCGGTTGAAGTTGCGTTAATCGCTTAGCTCTTGATCGATTGTTGCATCCGCTGTCATTGCGCTGATTGTCTATTCATTCCTGAATGATGGGCGCAATGCGACGTAGATGCGTTATTCTTTTTCTTGAGCTATGAACGCCTACGGTGACTTGATTTCCTGCAAAACAAAATTGAAATATTCTTTTCTACCATCGCAATGGTGTCAGTAGGTGTATTGACGACAATTTATAATTCTTGCATTTCTTAGCTAATTTTTCTACAATTGACGTAACTTTCCTTTCTTTTAACCGCGATATCTAAATAAAGCAGTATAAATAACTTGTATTTCTACATGTTATCAGTAGCCTCAGGTAAACGATCGTAGGAATTTTACTAAGCGATCGTTTAGTATTTTTTCTAGACGATCGTATAGTATTTTCTAATATATCGTTTAGCTAATGCTAAGCGATGGGGTAAATCATTTACCATATCATGTAGTTTTGGTTGCGCGATTGCGTAGGCGCTGGAGGTAGGCGATCGTAGTCGGAGCATGCGATGCTTGTCATTTAATAGAAAGCATGCGTGTTAGACAATTGCGTAGTTAACAAGCTTCATCACTTAGTTACTACCTATGCGATCGTGCATATGCGATACGGAGACACTAGCTAAGCGATCGCTTAGGCGATGGTGCTTCACGGCATTGTAGTCACTTAGACGATCGCAAAAGGCGGGCATCGTGCGGAGTGTGCTAAGCAATCGTGTACTTCAGGCTTCACACTTAGTAAAGGTACACGATCATGTTGTAATGGCTAAATGATCGTTTGGATTTTTCTAGACGATCGTATAGTAATGCTAAACGATCGTTTAACTCTAGAAGTGCTGGTAAGTGATAGAATGAAAGGTTTGTTTTATCGTGTAGATGATCGTAGGGTGCTTTGTACATGATCGATGATTGAAGAAGCGATGCTTTGCCGAGTGGTTCAAGATCTGGTTTGCCTGTTTGAACTGGAGACTCCTCGTCTTTGTAATAGTTAGCTTTCCCTTTTGTGTTTTAAGGAAATTTTACCTGGTTCATCAACTTTTTATTGCTTATACATCTGATGTATGATACTTATATGTCAAAGTGTTTGTTATATAGTTGAAACCCCACCTTATGTTGTGCAATTACTCATGCATCATGTATTAAAAATGTTATAATCAAGCATGAAGAAATTACATGAAAGCATGGGCATGCATCATGAAATAAAAAAGTTATATTTTTCATGCATTGAGCATTATCATGCATCATCCTTTATTATAAATGTTATAGTCTAAGGGTGAATGGACGCATGTTTTGCTTGTTTCATTGCGGTTTTGTATAAGTGTTATATAAAAGAAGTAGCAATGAATGGACAATGCATTGAGCATGACACTTAGGTTGTTTATAAACGTCATAAATGCCTTGCATGTGTTAGCTTTGCATTGTGGTTGTTTCCATTTATAAGTGTTATAAAGGAAATTAGACCTAAAATAAATAATTCAGAGTTGCATGCGGACTTAGGGTGAACTCAAGTTTTTTTTAAAAGGGTTTTAAAATTGGATTGAGATAGACCTAAGTTCAAATGGTTCTAAAGAGTTTAGTAACCTAGATTAATCTTTTAAAATCGGTTTAATATGATTAAATTGGTTGGAATAAAAGATAAAATTTGTTGTAAACCTATTTATAAGGGACCTTTTGTCTAAGGCAGGTTCTGGCTAGGCTGGGGTTCTTAAGTTGACGGAAACGTAACACCCCTACCTGGGAACCTACCTGGAAAGGTGAATTAGATACTTTTTCAACAAGCATGTGACGATTTGGCCAAGACTCCGTTAAAGAGTTTAATGGATGATGATCAAAAGTTGTTCAACTATCCAAAGTAAAAGTTACTCTGGGAAAACCTAAAAGTCACTTAGTTAAAATCCTTAGCCGTGTTTTTTCTAAGTAACTAACCTAGGTTATAAAATACTCAATGGGGGAGGGAGGTGTACCAGATATGTCTATGATTCCACTCAAGTTTTCTCCTATATGTTCACACTATGAGATTCATTCTTCGCCTTGAGATGCCCCAGGATGCATCCCCCATTGGATGGTGTTTGCATGAGTCCAATATCAAGGTGGACGGAGAGAGAATTTTATAGTAAGTGGGTGAAGGGTGTGTTGCCAGCATGTCCTATGGTTCTCTGTGATTATTCACCAATGAGATCATTTTGTACGCCCTCATGTCACCAATCGATATGGCCCCCTTCCGGATGGGTTTGTGCAGTTGGTCAATATCAAGGTGAATCCAGAAATGGACAGGGTCGCTTTAAGTTTTGCCCCAATAAGATTTTTTCCTTCGAATTGGCCTTTTTGGATGGACCTCTAGGGCTTAAATGGCGGGTCACACTTACGGGAGATTGTTAAGTAAGGTAATGATCTTTTGGCCAAATTCCAATGATGGCTAGTTGTTATAGGAGCAAGAGTTGTTTCTAGTATTAATGACTGGTTGAGGATCTTCTCAATTCAGAGGAGGGATAACTGACCTCCCTTCGGCGGCTTTTGTCCTAAACCTTTGATGCGTCATTGTGAAACTAGATGTCACACGGGGTTCATGTTAGTTTTGCCAAATCCTTATTGGATGTTTTATTTTACAACGGGTATTTTCTTAAAACCTAACGTAGGTCAATGTGTTTTTCTTCAGCAACTCGTTAGTATTTCGTTTAAAGTTTTTAAAAATGATCGTTTCATTACAGTGGAAAGAATCGTGTTAAACGAATTTCGTGGCAACGACCTCCATCCCACTACTCTTCAAAAGATGAGACAAGACAGTAAATATGATTTATTGGTCTTGGAGACATGTCTGGTAGAGAATGATGATTTTGCCTGGATCCTAGATTCAAGTGCTACAAATCATGTCAGTTCCTCTTACCAAGGATTTAGTTCTTAGGAAACGTTGCCACAAGGAGAGATGACTATTCGAGTCGGTAATGGTAAGGTTGTTTTAGCTGTTGCTGTAGGTAGGCTGAAGTTATTTGTTGACAAAAAACGTTATCTGTTACTGGATAATGTTTTTGTAGTTCCTCATATTAAGAGGAACTTAATCTCGGTTTCTTGTCTCATTGAACAAGGCTATACCATCTCCTTTTCTGAGAATAAAGTGTTTATTTTCAAGAATGGAATGGAGATTGGTTATTGTTCAATGGAAAATAACTTATATGTACTAAGGCCATTAGTCATAAAATCCTTGTTTAACGCTGAAATGTTTAGTACGACAACAATAGCTAAAAGACCAAAGGTTTCTCCAAAGGAAAACACCCATCTTTGGCATCTGAGGTTAGGTCACATCAACTTCAATAGGATTGAGAAGTTGGTGAAAATTGGACTTCTAAAGAGTTTAGAAGAAAACTCCTTGCCGGTATGGGAATCATGCCTCAAAGGTTAGATGACCAAACGACCTTTTACTGGAAAAGATTACAGAGCCAAGGAAGCCTTAGAGCTTGTACATTCAGACCTCTATTGTCCGATGAATGTTAGAGCTTGAGTTGGGTATGAATATTTCATCTCTTTCATAAATGATCATTTTAGGTTCGGGTATCTCTTCCTAATGCAATGCAAGTCTGAAGTTCTTGACAAGTTCAAGGAGTATAAGGTTGAAGTTGAAAACTTGTTAGGTAAGAAGATAAAAACACTACGATCTGATCGTGGTGGAGAGTATATAGACCTCCAATTCCAGAACTATATGATAAAACATGAGATTGCGTCCTAACTCTCGGCCCCAAGTACACCTCAGCAAAATGGTGTATTAGAAAGGAGAAACAGGACCTTGTTGGACATGGTTCGATCAATGATGAGTTATGCTCATCTTCTAGACTGGTTTTGGGGTTATGCAGTGCAGACTGCATGTTATATCCTGAACAATGTTCCCTCGAAAAATGTTTCTGAAACACCTATTGAGTTATAGAGAGGCCATAAAGGTAGTTTACGCCACTTCAGAATTTGGGGCTGTCCGACTCATTTGTTGGTGACTAACCAAAAGAAGTTGGAACTGCGTTCGAAGATTTTCCTCTTTGTGGGCTACCCCAAGGAAACGAGAGGAGGATACTTCTATGATCCAAATGAGAAAAAAATGTTTGTTTTCACTAATGATATCTTCTTACAAGAAGATCACATGAGGGATCATAAGCCACGAAGTAAGCTCGTTTTATGTGAGATCTCTAGTGAGACTGAGACTGCTAATGGTTCAACAAGAGTTGTTGAACAGGCCGACAGATCAACAAGAGTTGTTGAGATCAGGACGTCTCGTCAACCAACTCAAGAGTTTAGAGTGCCTCAACGTAGTGGGAGGGTTATGAACCCACCGGATCGCTACATGGGTTTGACTAAAGCCCAAAACATCATTATGAATGATGTGGTTAAGGATCCGTTGTCTTTTAAGAAAGCAATGGAGGATGTTGACCAAGATGAATGGGTTAAGGCCATGAAACTGGAAATGGAGTCTATGTACTTCAATAACGTCTGGGAGCTTGTTGATCCACTTGATGGGGTAAGACCTATTGGGTGTAAGTGGATCTATAAGTGAAAGAGTGGTGTAGATGGAAAGGTGCAAAGCTTTAAGGCTAAGCTCGTGGCAAAGGGTTATACCCAGGTTGAGGGAGTTGACTATGAGGAAACTTTCTCACCTATTGTCATGCTAATGTCTATCAGGATTCTCCTATCCATAGCCACACTTTATGATTATGAAATATGGAAAATAGATGTCAATACTGCTTTTCTGAATTGTAATCTTGAGGAGACCATCTATATGACTCAACCAGAGGGGTTCATAGTTCCAGATCAAGAGCAAAGAGTTTATGGGCTGAAACAAGCATCTCGATCTTGGAACATCAGATTTGACACTACTGTCAAGTCATTTGGCTTTAACCAGAATGTTCATGAGCCTTGTGTTTACAAGAAGATCATCAACAGCTCAGTAGCTTTCCTGGTACTGTATGTGGATGATATCCTACTCATTGGGAAAGATGTAGGATATCTGGCTGACATTAAGAGTTGGCTAGCTGCCCAATTCCAAATGAATGATTTGGGTGAGGCACAGTATGTTCTCGGGATCCATATCACACGGGATCGCAAGAACAAATGGTTAGCCTTGTCTTACGCATCGTACATTGATCAAATGTTGATCAGGTACAGGATGCAGGATTCCAAAAGGGGTTTGTTGTGAACCCCGAATCCTAATTTCTCTACTTGAGTATGCTCCCTACTGAGATCAGTGTGATGAGTAGGTTGATGTGAAAACTAGTGTGGAATGGTAGAGAAAATGGTGGAAATTAGAAGAAAAAAGGGAATTTGGAAGCCTGACTTTTGCAGAAAAACCTTGGAAAATTTTTGCTAAGTATAAAATTTTATGTGGATGCGTTGGATGTGTTTGATACGTTTGATTCATTGGATGCGTTGGATGCATTGGATGCGTTGGATGCGTTGGATAATGGATGCGTTGGATGCGATGGATACGTTGGAAGGATGGTATGCGTCCATGCGGCTAGGAAAGTTGAAGTGATGCGTTGGAAGGTTGGATGGTATAAGGGTAGGCGAGGATGCGGGCACGACATGCGTTGGAAGGGTGGCATGTGTCAATGCACAGTGCCCAGCCAAGCACCTCTGCCAAGCGCCCCAGCCTATGCATCGAGAACCCTGCCGAGCAGCCATACGTCGAGCACCCTGCCAAGCGCCCATGCGGCCGAGCGAACCTTGCAAGCGATGGCCAGCACCTATGCAGCACGCCCATGCGTCAGTGGCCAGCGCCTATGCCAAGCACCATGTGCCCATGTCGAGCAAGCCTTGCGGTGATACCTAGTGAGCCATGCGTCGAGGATGAGCGGCCATCCTATGCATGGCCTGTCTCTTATACACATCTAGATGTGTATAAGAGACAGGCATCGAGCGGCTAGCTCCTATGCCAAGCACCATGTGCCCATGTCGAGCAAGCCTTGCGGTGATACCTAGTGAGCCATGCGTCGAGGATGAGCGGCCATCCTATGCGTTGGTGATGGCTGGCTCTTGTGATGGCTAAGTTAGATTGCAATGGTAGTGAGTTGGCTTGCTATGTGTTGATTATAGACTATGCATTGATGAAACTAAGCGTTGAGCATCCAAGAGCTTATGGACGCATATGAAGGATGAGATCACATAGAGGACGTCATCAAACATGTGTCTTCTTGGGAGGAAACCTTAAGCCTCAAGCATTTGAGGTGGTTGTATAAGAAGACATGCAATTTGAAGCCCTTGTGTTGGCTAGGTAGGAGAAGGACACTTAGATTGCGTTGATCAAAAAGTCGTGTTGTTAGTGTGAGGAGGAAACACTTGGACATGCAGCCAAGTAAAAGGTGTCGAATTTGGAGAATGTTTGGACGCCTATAAATAGGACCAAAGACTTCTTTTTCAGATCATAATTTAAAAAGACAGTAAAAAGAGTGGGAAAGTTGAGTAAATATTGCATTGAGAGCAAAATCTATGCGTTGATCATATAGCTTCAAGGAGAATGCAGTGGACATTGAACTATAGAAAACAGCATCAATTTGGGACGAGGAGTTCTCCTAAAATACTCCTGCGTTTGGAGTGATTCTAAAGCCACCTGAAAGTTTTGAAAGTCTAGTTATCAGGGTAGGGCTGATGGAGAAAAAGCGCAAAGGGATCAGGCTGGAAACTGAGAAGAAGTTAGAAGGGTCAGGCTGTCGGATAAGCTTGGGCCAGTCTTGAAGATTTTGTGATTACGGCCAAACCATGAGGAGTTCTGAGCTAAAAATTTAGGGTAAGCTTCCTGAGACATTTATAGAATATATTTGTAGAAGGAAGTATCTCGATAAGGCCTATAACTATGAGTAATTTGAGTGTTAAATTGAATATGGATTCTAGCGGTGAAAAAGGGAGCCCGAGGTAGACAAGGAACTACTAAAGTGAAAAGTTCCTAAGTGATCGAGGTGAGTGACTAAAACATTTGACTAAATATTTAAAATTTTTTAAAGAAAGCATGTTTTAACGAAGATTATTTAGCTACTTTTACAAAGTGATTTTGAAGCAAACCATGAGTTATGTTTTAAACGCATGCATGTGTAGGAAGTTTGTTGAAAAGCTATTTATGTGTTAAATATACCCAACATGCGTTAGTATCTCATGCATTAGTATCCTTACAGCCATGTTTTTATATATGTTATATTTTATATGCTTTAAAGAGAAAGTCATTTATGACTAATTTTACTTAAAACGCGATACCAAAGGACATTTGAGAAAGTATCCACCCAACTAGATACTGAAGGACAGTTGAGAAAGTATCTATTAGTACTGAAGGATGTTTGAGAAGGTACCAAACCAACCGGATACTGAAGGACATTTGAGAAGGTATCCTAGCAACTCGATACTGAAGGACATTTAAGAAGGTATCTGAGCAGAAGTACCTAAGGTATGACAGTACTTAGTATGGCCACGTGCACGTAGGTAGATAGAGTCAGAGATTGAGCAAAAGGGTTCTCTCTTGACTAGTAGTTGGTGTTGGGATTATTTTTACCCATAGTGGGGTTATTCTCAACTGACATTTGCTATGCACTAGGGATTGTCAGTCGGTATCAGTCCAATCCAGGATTTGATCACTAGATGGCAGTAAAGACGATCCTCAAGTATCTTCGAAGAACAAGGGACTACATGCTTGTGTATGGAGATAAGGATCTGATCCTTACAGGATACACAGACTCTAACTTTTAGACCGATCGAGATTCTTGTAAATCGACATCAGGGTCAATGTTTACTCTGAATGGAAGGGCTGTAGTTTGGCAAAGCATCAGGCAAGGATGCATCGCAGACTCCACTATGGAAGCCGAATACGCAGCAACTTATGAAGCAGCAAAAGAGGCTATTTGGCTGAGGAAGTTCCTTATAGATTTGGAAGTTTTTCCAAATATGGATTTGCCTATCACTCTTTATTGTGATAACAGCGGGGCTGTGGAAAATTCGAAGGAGCCTTGGAGTCATCGTCGAGGTAAGCTCATAGAACAGAAATATCACCTAATCAGGGAGATTGTGCGTCGCGGTGATGTGATAGACGAGCAGATCGCATCGGAGCACAACGTTGTTGATCCCTTTACAAAGGCCCTCACGGCTAAAGTGTTCGAAGGTCACCTGGAGAGTCTGGGTTTGCAGGACATGTGGCATCTTGTCTAGGGTAAGTGGGAGACAATACTGAGGTATGCCTTAGTTTATTGTATATTGTACATTTTTATATTGTATTGTACATTAGTCTCCCGAGTCATTAGGACAAGTGGGAGATTGTTGGGATTGGTGTTCTAATTCTCCCGGAGTCTCGTTGTTTTGTAAAGATGCACATTGTTCAATGAATAAAATAAGTGTTATTTAATTCTGACATTTACTCATATGTAATAAACAAAGCTTCTTGGTTATCTTATGTGAATATAAGCATGTATATGTGATATACAAATGAATCATGCCTTAAGTGATAACCTAAATCGGTCGGTAGTATAAGGATTAAGGTGGGATACTTGATCCTGGTGACACTACGGATACGGCTCGCTTTGTAGAGGTTTGCAAGTGTTGTAAACTACTATAGATGGTAGATCCTCACCATTAGTGTGGAGAGTGGCGCGAGGGTGTCCTATACAAAGAGTTTGTATAAGACTTGGATCACAAGATGACTACACTTTGTATATAACGCTGTTGATACTAGAGACTTGCATCTCACCTAAATTACCATAAGTGACATGACCTCAATCCTGAGTGTTTTGTGAACTCCTGCCTTTGAGGGTGGTCCTTTGATTCGTATGGGTGAGAGTTGCCAGATTGCCAACTCAACATGCCTACCTTTTTGGGGACTTGTCTGATCTGGGAGCTGGAAACTCAATCCACAATATGGAATTCACTCCTTTCCCGAAGCAGGGATAAGTAGAGAGATTGGTCCCTTAAGGGCTGATTCTGCGGCTGTAACATAGTGGCCAACAGCTTCTCTTTGGAAGAGAAGGACTCAGTCATAGTAGGACTCATGATTTATGTTCATTTAGAGAAATCAGTGGTACTTTATGGAGATTAGATGTAACTACAGGGGCAAATAGTATTTAGCCCAGTTGTTTTACGAGCGATCTAGGAAGGTTGTCATATTGTTCATTGGTTAAGATGGCCACATAAATAATCTGTAGTGAGGAGAGTTAGCTGTTGGTCTTTAGTGGAGTGCCTAGCATTTAAGGATGATGGATCCCGTGACTAAGAGTTTAGTAAGTTATTCCGTACCGTTGGAGCTTCGGATCTACAGGTCCATTGAGGCCCTTGGTAGCTTGGATTCATGTTGGAATGATCAGTTCTTGGTGTTGATTTTGAAATGTCAAATTGACAAGAGGTTTTTGATTATATATTATTATAATCGATATGATGTTGAGATACATCTAGTGGAAGATTGAATGTAAATGAGATTACATTAAGTACCATGGAATAGAAAAAAGAACTATGGTTTATATGTTTCATGAGATGAAATATTAAACTATAGGTTATATAATATTAGTATGATAGTGGTTTCATTATATTATTTATAATAATATTAATTATTAGAATATTAATACTTTTTTTTAAATAACCAAATGTAGTGGGTGGTTATTGATCATGGTAACCTTAGTTTTAAAAAGGAAATCAGTTTCCTATTTTAAAAAGTGGTTTTTTACAAAAGATTGAAAAAAGAATTTGAGTTTCTCTCCGGTGAAAAGAAACTCATGGAAGTCATCAAGTAAATACAGATTTAACTAAACGACGATTGGGCTAGGTAAACGATTGTACAGGTGCTAGCTAAACGATCAGTGCAATGTTACTAAACGATCGCATAGCTTTCGCTAGGACGATGTCACTGGCCCAAGGTAAACAATCGTGTAGAATCGACTGAGCTAAATGATAGAGTTAAACGATCGCATAGCTTTTTCTAGAAGATCGCATAGTTTTATCTAAACGATTGGGCATCGACCTATACGATAGGTCTCCGACTTCTCCCACTTTCCCAGTCGTGTATGCGATCATTCTTTCCTCCATTCATCTGCCTCACATTAAGTCCAAACAGAGCCCACCCTCTAGATTCTCACACCGAGAATACCAAGATCGCCTTGTTGGTGGTGTTAGACTCAACTCGACACCATCGAGGTGTTCGGAGGCCGCTCGCGGTGCTGCGGAGGCTGTTTGCTATTGCGGAGGAGTTCATGATCGAGGAAATCGTTAAAGACGAGCGCGAAGAGTTCGTGCTGTGTTCATGCGGTGTTGCGGTCGTGTAGATCGAGCGCTCGTGGTTGCTGTTGTTCGATCAGAGTGCACATCGGAGCGTGGAGACGCTACTGCCATTGTTAGTACAGTTTTTCCTTCTGTACATTTGATGTTCATGCTGTAATTTCTCTATATATTTGGATAACTATTTGTATTGAAGTCTACTGTAAACGATTTGTTCATTCATGATTGTAATTCTGAATTGTCTTGCTTCCGCTACTCATGGAAATCATTGTTCCAATTTCCTTCAATTTCCTGGAAATATTAAAAGAACTACACATAAATATTCCATTTACAGAAACGATAGAGCAGATGCCAAAATATGCCAAGTTTTTTAAGGATATGGTGTCGAAGAAAAGAAGTGTAAGAAAATTTGCTACGATGGCATTAACAAAAAAATCAAACACTATAATCCCACCAAAGATGTGCGACCCAGACAGCTTTATGATACCCTGCTCAATAGGAGGGATCTATATCGGTCAAGCATTATGCGATCTTGAGTCAAGCATAAATTTAATGGCCCTCTCAATCTTCAAACAATTGAATGTAGGATAGCTGACACCCACAACGGTGACTCTTTAGCTTACAAACAGGTCCCTAGTACACCCTAAAGGAAAGTTGAAGGATGTCTTGGTCACAATGAATAAATTCATTCTACCTGCAGATTTAATCATTCTAGATTATGAGGCGGACAAAGATGTGCCAATCATATATGGACGACCATTCCTGTCTACCGGTCGTGCTCAAATAGATGTGCACAAAGCAGATATCACGATTATCATCAGTGGAAAGAAGCTCAGGTTTAACATCATCAAGGCGATGATGTTTCCAAAAGATGAAGGCCTATCAGATTCTGACGATGAACACAATTGCAATGAAGAGTTGGAGTTCGAAGAAGAAAATGAAGAAAAGAGGATGCGACAGCATCCTTAGAAACCTTCCATGTAGTAACGGAGACAGTGAACAATGAAGAAAAGTTGAATTTTAATGAAGAGGGAAAAACACAGAAACCTTCCTTAGAGCAACCACATACTCTAGAGCTGAAAATTCTGCCAAATCATTTGAAGTACGTTTTCTTTGGCCATAATGAACCTTGCCAGTAATAATATCCTCTACGTTACTGGAAGAAAAAGACAATGCGCTGCTCAGTATTCTGAAGAAGTATATTAAAGCAATTAGGTGGACGTTAGCAGATATCAGAGGTATTAGTCCGACGTACTACATGCACAAAATTCTACTTGAAGAAAACCATAAAGGCTTGATAGAACCTCACTGCAGACTGAACCCTGCGATGAAATAGGTTTAAAAACGAGATCATTAAATGGTTAGACACCGACATCATATATCCTATCGCCAATAGCTCGTGGGTAAGCCCCGTGCAATGCATTCCCAAGAAGGGTGGAATGACAGTAGACCCGAACGCAAACAACGAGCTAATCCCTATAATGACTGTCACTGGCTGGTGGATTTGTATGGACTACCGGAAGCTCAATGCGGTGATGAAGAAGGATCATTTCTTTTTACCTTTCATTGATCAAATGCTAGATCGACTAGTAGGGAATAAATACTTCTGTTTTCTTGATGGGTATGCCAGTTATAACCAGATATGATCACACCAGAAAACCAAGAAAAGACCACATTCAGCTGTCCATATGGAACGTTCGCTTTTTGTCGCATGCCTTTTGGACTATGTAATGTGCCGAGCACGTTTCAGAGGTGCATGATGGCAATCTTCTCCGAGTATCTTGAGGACTCAGTGGAAATCTTTATGGATGATTTCTCCATTTGTGGGAAAACGTATGAAGACTGTCTGAAAAACTTGGAGAGGATATTGAAAATGTGCGAAGAGAC
The DNA here is from genome assembly GCF_009727055.1 of Benincasa hispida. NCBI lineage: Eukaryota > Viridiplantae > Streptophyta > Magnoliopsida > Cucurbitales > Cucurbitaceae > Benincasa > Benincasa hispida. The sequence continues at coordinate 2,915,557 of NC_052355.1, forward strand.
CAATCTGGTGTTGAATTAGGAGAAATACCATTTCATGGTAAAAGAAGGAATTGTGCTCGGGCACAAAGTTTCAAAGGAGGGGCTAGAGGTGGATAAAGAAAAAATTAAGGCCATTGAAAAACTTCCACCTCCAACAAATGTGAAGGCTTTAAGGAGTTTCCTAGGACATGTAGGGTTCTACAGACGACTTGTGAAGGACTTCTGAAAAATAGCTCGACCGTTGAATGCGTTGCTAGAAGCTGACAAAACTTTTGACTTTGACTCGCAATGCCACACCGCATTTAAAGCACCGAAGGACGCATTGATTACAACGCCTATTTTGATCGCATCCGACTGGACAAAGCAATTCGAGCTGATGTGCGATGCCAGCAGTTATGCGATGGGGGCAGTTTTAGCTTGAAAGGAAAAGACAATGTTACACCTCATCGTATATACGAGCAGAACATTGAAATCTGCACAGGCAAACTACATCACCACAGAGAAGGAGCTTCTGGCGGTAATCTTTGCGATTAAAAAATCCAGACCTTATTTATTGGGATCCAAAGTTATAGTTCACACCGATCACTCGGAAATAAGATATTTAATGACCAAAAAAGATGCGAAGTCAAGGCTAATCCGATGGGTCTCATACTTCAAGAATTTAATATGGAGATAATCGATCGCAAAGGAAAGGAGAACCAGGTCACTGACCATTTATCGAGATTAGAGAATCCTGAAGTGGATCACATTCAGTCAGAGTTGAACGCATCCTTCCCAGATGAGAAGTTGTTTAAACTTGAAGAACTACCGTCGTACGTAGATGTTGTCAATTTCTTGGTCTGCAAACAATTTTTGATAAATTACACATCCACCAAAGGAAGCGGCTCATTTATGAATGTAAATCCTACTACTGGGATGAGCCAAATCTTTACAGAAGGCGACCACATCAGATCTTGAGACTCTGTGTGCCAATGACTGTTTTTCAACGCATACTTTTTCAATGTCATTACACGCCCTATGGAGGACACTTCGGGGGACAACACACAGTAGCAAAAGTTTTGCAAAGAGGGTATTACTAGTCGACTCTATTTAAGGACGCATGAGGCTATGCTATGAAATGCGATAAGTGCCAATGCATTGGAAACATTTTAGAGAAAAATACAATGTCGATGAATATCATATTGGAATTGGAAGATTTCGACATCTGGGGCATAGATTTTATGGGACCATCTCCACCTTCAAATGGTCATAAGTACATTCTGTTGGCCGTCGACTATGTTTCCAAGTGGATTGAAATAGTGTCAAGCGTCGCAAACGATGCGAAAAGTCTCTAAATTCTTATAGAGAAACATTTTCACTCGTTTTGGCACCCCACGTGCCATAATAAGTGGCGAAGGAACCCACTTTGTTAATCGTATCATTAACAAACTGCTGCTTAAATACAATGTCCATCTTAAGATCGCCACCGCATATCACCCCTAGAAAAACGAACAAGTCGAGGTTTCCAACAGAGAAATCAAGTTGATTTTAAAAGAAGGTGGTGAATCCCTCACGGAAGGACTGGGCCATGAAGCTTGACGATGCCTTGTGGGCATATAAGATTGCCTATAAAACACCCATAGGCATGTCCCTTATGCGTTGGTGTTTGGGAAGGCATGTCATCTGCCGTTGGAATTAGAGCATAAGGCAATATAGGCAGTGAAGAAGCTTAACTAGGATTTGAAGGCCGCAAGGGAGGAGAGAAACCTCTAGTTACTCGAGTTGGGCGAATAGAGACTTCAGGCATCTGAAAATGCCAAAATCTACAAAGAACGTACAAAGCGTTGGCATGACAAGCGACTGTGTGAAAAGAATCTCCAGGTAGGTCAGAAGGTCTTACTATTCAATTCTATGCTAGGACTCTTTCTGAGAAAATTGAAATCACGCTGGTCCGATCCATTCATAATTAAAGAAGTATTCCTGCACGATGTGGTGGAATTAATAAATGAAGAAGGGACCAGCGCATTTAAGGTAAATGGACAAAGAGTCAAGATGTATCATGGAGGAGATTTTCAATGTGAGAAAACCTCCATGGACCTGAGGAATTCAAAATGAAGAAGAAACGAGTAGTCCTTACGTTGATAAGCAACACAAATTCATCAAGGACGAATCCTTTTTTTGAATATCCGTTTGATATTTTTCTTTCATGAAATTATCTTACTTTTTGCATAACCACTACTCTTTACAATTAACAACTCTTTCTTTCACAGTTTTTATCCTCTTGATATTTAGCACTAATTGTAGTAAACGATTGCGACGGAGCAACGTGATAACCTCAAATATGTGTCTGGTTCGATCAACCCATCGTAATCAAGGAATCAGCCCACCACAAGAAAGGATGCGATAAAAAATAATGCGGACGACAACAAATTTGGGGGTTGTATCTTTCCTTGCTTTATCTTATCTCAATTTTGCACTCCTTGGATTTTAATTTAATATTGCTAAATTCTACTATCACATCCTCTTTAGTTTGACTCAATCTTGAATTTTTTATTACTTTATTTAGTCACCACATTCACCCCGTACCAATTATGACTTCAATGATGAACTTCATGCCTTTATTTCTTGCCACATGTACTAGAGTCAAATTAATTTTAGAACAATCAATTCATGAAACATTTCTAAAATTTAGCGGTCCACCAGCTTTCCTTCAAGATGATTTTTACGAAATTTCTCAAGTTCATCGCATGAGCTATTTCTTCTCTCAGCAATGGGGACATTGCTGTGTGTAAATTTGGGGGTGTTAGTATTGTTAGCCTTGTTACTTTTAGAATTTAAATCTTAAAAAAAATAAAAAAATAAAAAGAATGGCGTTAAAACTTTTGTATAACGTTAAGATCGGATCCTGCTCATTGTTGGATGTCTGCATGATACTCATGAAGGCAAGTCAAAACGAAGGTGGGAATCGTGATCAACGCATAAACCAAGTGATCGCAACTCCACTGCCAAATAAAGAAATAGGCATGAGTTTTGACTGATAAAGAGCACCTTGCTCGTAGTTGGATGCCCACATGACACCCGTGGAGGTAAGCCAAAATGAAGGTCGGGCACTCGGATCAGCGCAAGGTCACAACACGAATATCTGAATCGCGCAAGGGTAAAAATCACTTGAAACACCCCGGGTTGAGAAAGTTTGAAATAATTCATGCGATATTCTGAAAATGAGTAGAGTTTTTTTTTAAAGTTAAACTTGCGGTCCCTAAATATTAAAAATATTTTAAGAAGAGACCATGATAGAAATTAAGAAGGCATTAGCTCATAAAATTTGAATAAGACACCTTGAGAAGTCTAGGTAGGGTAAAGATGGGCGAATCTTTAAAGAGAATCTTTAGTTTATGCTTGAGGACAAGCATTGTTTTAAATTTGGGGTGTGATAACTGGTAGAAATACAAGTCATTACAACTCAAATAAGTAAAACAATGAGAGAATGCAATAGTAAAATAGGCAATATCATGTCCGAAAGTGCTAAACTGAAAAGAATTGTGATCGCAAGCGCTCATCGCATAAAAGCAGTTAATTCACCTATTTTGTCCAAGTACAATGCGATGGCGTATATAAAATGGTGATCCAAGGGCACAATGCGTCAACGCGCTTGAAGTTGCTATCGTGAGAAGTCTCTTAAAAAGGTGGCTGCATAAAGACCTCGCATCAAGGCGACAACATAATCAATCATGATGGGACGGAAAGCTGATAACGGTCGAACCTGAATTTAGTTGGCAAGCCGTTAAAAGCCACACTATAGCATGTACACTCAACTTTCCGTGACTGTTAAACGATGCAATAGAATAGGGGAATTAATGTCGCCCAACATTGCAATCATTAGCAAGAAAAGTTGCTTCACCTTGAAGTCTATAAATACCAAAGGCCATAAGAGAAAAATGAGTTAGTTAGTTAGTCTGTTCACACACATACTTATACATATACATAGAGAACGGAGAGAGCAAGGAGAGGAGGAAAAGCCAAGAGAATCACTCTCGGACAGATCGAGAGACTACCAGAAAGCAACACAAAGGAGAGAGGGCCAATACTTGCGAGAGCAAGAATACACACGAGAACAGAGTTGAAGTGACAAAGAGCAGTGTAAAAGGCCATGGGAAGCAAAACATTGCTTACCGGGCTTCTCATTTCTCAAATCCATTTGTTATTTTATATTCAGTACTTTATTCGCAGAAAATGGAAATTTCATTTCAATCTATGTTCAATGTCTCCATACCAGATATGAGTAGTTAATTTTCTGAATGGGTTGAGAAGTACTTGGGTAGCATGACTTAAGATTTACATTTTATGTGATCATCTTGTCTTATGTATGCATCATTCACCCTTTGGACATACTTGCGAGAGTAGTCTAAAGATAGAATCTAGACTTGAGAGAATCAGATTAGAATCTAGGCTTGAGAGAGTCAGATTAGAATCGTATAAGCAAGAAGTAGAAACTTAGATATAAGTTCTATTGCTATTTACACATCGCATGCGCCCTAGAAATAGGAATGATGGTATGTGATCACCTTGTTTTATGTTTGCACCATTCATCATAGCATGGGTAAGAGTAGAGACTCAGAAATAAGTCCTATCGACTGTTTCACATATACATCGCATGCGTCCTAGAAATAGGAATTATGGAATTATGCATTGAGAAATGTAGTACTGATATTTATGTGTTGCATGATCACATAACTTGTGCACAATCTTAGGAAATGTTAGCTAAACACCTTCTCAATCCCTTCATCGCATACTCATTGTAATTCTACGCTTTCATCACTCCATGTTCAACTCCGTCGCATAGGAAAAATCTAAATCAAAACACTATCCATTTCATTTTTTTTATCACTGCAATAGAACCAAAGTGTTTGTCGCATATCTACTTAGTAGTCCCTGTGTTCGACCTTGGACTTACCAGGAAATCTAAAGAGGCTTATACTTGGGTCTTGTTTGGAAAACTTGCATGTTCACCACATAACACACATCACCGCAAACTCACACCATAACACATCATAATCCGCATCACTTAGACGTTACACGATGATAAGAAAAGCTAGACGATCATTTAGTAATATGCCCTGGTCGTTGTGATGTTGAACGCTAAACGATCGTGTACCTGCGGGAGCTAAGCAATGCGTTCACTTGCTGTACGATAGCATTACACGCTCGTTTAGATTTTTCGTGGGAACTAAACAATACTTTGATTTTGCTAAATGATGCCGTTTTACGATCGTTTAGCACCAATGTGCGCTAAGCGATGCGATGAAGTGCTACGTGATAGCACTGAGCGATCGTTTGGTCGTGGAGCTAAGCGATCGTGTAGATAAATGCTATGCGATGCAATGATGTTCTATATGATGGAGCTAAGCGATCGTTTAGCTGCGGCAGATACTAAACGATGACTTGAATGCGTTGGGCGATGGTGTTAAGTGATCGTTTAGTACTATGCGATGAAGCTAAGCGATTGCACGGCGATGGAACTAAGCAATCGTCTAGTCCTATGCAATAGAGCTAAACGATCGCTTAACTTTCAGCAAACACTATGTGATCGTGTACTTCCTCTTAACCCAAGGCGATGATACTGGACGATTACCTCTAGGCGTTACATGATCGGCCTTAGTAACACATTAGGGTTAGACTGAGAGCAGCCGATTCGATCGATTTACTCAAGGTTCAATTCGGTTCAGCCTTAAATGGTTTTGGTTAGTTTGGTTCAAGCTTTGTTGGTCCAGTTCAGACTCATCTATCCCAGTTCAAGTTGTTTTGGGTTCGGTTTGGAGCGGTGCGAGCGGTTCGAAGATGGTTATGAAGTTGTTTGTAATAGTTAGCTATCTGTTTGCTTGTTTATGCCGAAACAAAAACCATAACAGTTCGTATTTAATTGTTTATGCATGAGATGTATGTGATAATTAAATAATTCATGTATATGCATATAATATGCCATGTAGATTTAAAACCCCACCATAGGAAGCATGTTACATGCCTTTACAGTATGTTATAATTGTTATAATATATAATATGCATGTTAGGGTTATGTTTAATATAATAGTTATATTAGATACCTTTGTTGAATGTTGTGGATGTTAAGCATGTCTAAATTTTGCAAGTTGTTATAAAGTTGGTTATATGTTTAAAATCCATAATAAAAAACAGTTGCATGCTCACTTAGGTTAACAACTAATTTTAACCGTTAAAATAGATTGTTACCTTATAAAATACGATTACAAACTCATATCGATTCATAAACCTGTCTAAGGCTGGGGGTACTTAAGTTGACGGTTTAAATCACCTCCTATCTGGGGATTATGACCGAACAATTGAGAGTTGTTGACTGATTTTATGAGCTTGCGTGAGCAATGTGAGGTAATAAAATTGTTTATCACCTAGATATTGTAGGTTAAATCCAATTATAAGAGTTATATTTGGATAAACCACTTAGACATAGATTGTATGAAATTATCCATCATGCCTAAGTAAATTACCCAAACATTTAGAACACTTCAGTGGGAGATTAACAATATATTTGATATAAAGTTATTAGCTCTCACGTCCTCAAGAGTTCACACCGTTAGATCCATGCTTGGCTTCTTGTTGATTTTACCTTGACTCCTCCATATGGAAAGTGTTTGCATGGTCAATAACAAGGTGAATGAGGGAAGTGGTTCATAGTAAATGGGTGAAGGAAATGTGTCAACATTGTCCCACGGTCTCCTCCATTAGTTTGAACCGTGAGATTTCTATGTTGTGCTTGCTGTCGTTTTTATGTGGCACTAGCTAGTAGTTAACCATGGCGATCCCTACGGAGGCTTGTAACATTGGATTCGGAACAACCCAGACTTCAATAAAATGAATAGGGTCTTATAGTTCCGTCTTGGATATTGTCTTCTATCTCGGAGAAATATTCATACCATTCTATAAGATCTAAAAATGGTGGGTCACACTTACAAGAATTACTAAGTGTTAGTAAAGATATTGACCGAAAACGATAACCAAAAGAACTATTGGAATATGAGTTATTCTAGATAATAGTATTTGGTCAAGAACTGTCTTGCTTCTGTGAAGGAATTCTTGACTACCCCACGGTAGCACTTGTTCTAAATCACTTAAGTATCTTGCAAATAAATAAAGATTTATTGGGTACTTTATTAGTTTTGCTAAAATGGATTTAGATGCATATTTAATAGAGTTTGTTTATTTCAGCAAATGTCAAACTTGATTATACAACTGCTTGCTTCTGACAAATTTAACGAAGAGGGTTGCTTGAATTGGAAATCAAATATCAATACAATATTAGTAGTAGATGATTTGAGGTTTGTGTTAATGGAGGAGCATCCTCCAGTTCCCAGTTCAACGGCGACCCAAAATGTTTAGGATTTTTATGATGGGTGGGTAAGGGCAAATGAAAAGCTCGAGCCTATATCTTGGCGAGTATATCTGATGTACTCAACAAGAAACGTGAGGTCATGCGCACAGCTCATAAGATCATGACATCGTTACAGGAGATGTTCGGGCAACTGTCATCGTCTGTTAGACATGAAGCCATCAAATATGTGTATGTGACATGTATGAAGGATGAGACCAATGTAAAAGAACACGTTCTGTACATGATGGTCCGTTTTAACATCACAGAGGCTCACAAGGCTATGATAGATGAAACAAGTCAAGTGAGCATGATACTAGAATCTCTTCCTGAGAGCTATCTGCCATTCAAGACAAATGTTGTCCAACAAAATCACTTATAACTTAATGACGTTGTTGAATGAATCGCAAACTTATCAATCGGTGATGAAACTCAAGGAGAAAGAAATAAATGTTATTTCTAAACCGAAAATTTTTTACAAAGGGTCCACGTCTGGTACGAAACCCATTGATGATAAGAAAGCTGGCCTTGCTTCTTCTTCTAAGGATAAAACGGTACAGATGAAAAAGAAAGGAAAAGGGAAAAAGAAAACTGTTGCGAAGAAAAAAAAAACACAACTCCCAAGGGAAAATGTGTGTGGAGAGGTCGAGTATTGGGAGCATAATTGCCCAAAATATCTGGCTGAAAAGAATGTAGAAAAGAAAAAACAAGGTAAATATAATTTACTAGTTATTGAAACATGTATAGTGGAATATTCTCACCTTACCTGGATATTAGATTCAGGCACTGCTAATCATGTTTGTACTTTTCTACAGGAAACTAGTTCTTGGAGAAGACTTTTTGAATATGAGATGACTTTCAAGATGGGCACAGGTGAAGTCATTTCAGCTGAAGTAGTGGGAGATGTGAAGTTTTTTTTTTGGAGATTCTTTTATCTTACTCAAGAATGTGTTCTTTGTACCTAAGATGAAAAGAAATCTGATCTCCATTTCTTTTCTTTTAGAGGATATGTACAGTGTATCTTCTTAATATAATAAAGTTTTTTTTTATTCAAGAGGTGTTCATATTTGTTCTGCTAGACTTGTAAATAACTTATACATATTACAACCAATGGAAGCAAAAGGTATTTTAAATATAGAGATGTTTAAAACGATTGAAACTCATAACAAAAAGCGAAAAATTTCTCGTAACACCTATCTTTGGCACCTCAGGCTTGGTCACATTAATTTGAACAAGATTGAGAGATTGGTAAAAAATGGTCATCTATATCAGTTAGAAGACAGTTCTCTACCTCCATGTGAATCATGTCTTGCGGGAAAAATGACGAAAAGATATTTTTTCTCACAAAGGTCTTCGTGCCAAAGAACCTCTTGAACTTATACATTCAAACCTTTGTGGTCCGATGAATGTTAAAACTCGAGGAGGATATCAGTACTTCGTCAGTTTTATTGACAATTACTCTCGATATGGCTATATTTACTTAATCATTCACAAGTCTAAAACTCTTGAAAAGTTCAAAAAATGTAAGGCTGAGACTGAAAAATTAGTTAAGTAAAAGAATTAAAACACTTCTATCTGATCGAGGTGGTGAGAATATGAATTTGCAATTCTAGAACTATCTAGTAGATCATGGAATTCAATCCCAACTCACAGCACCTGAAACACCACAACAAAACGGTGTTGCAGAAAGGAGAAATCGAACCTTGTTAGACATGGTTCGGTCTATGATGAGTTATGCTCAATTACCTCAATCCTTTTGGGGAACTGCAGTGCAGTTCGTATTCTGAACGTTGTTCCATCCAAAAGTGTTTAAACACCATATCACTTGTGGAAAGGACACAAACCAAGTTTACATCATTTCCACACCTTGGGTTTTCTAGCACACGTGTTCGTACAAAATCCTAAAAAATTGGAAACACATTCGAAATTATGCCTATTTGTAGGATATCCCATAGAAACAAAAGGAGGATACCTTTTATGATCCCCAAGAAGATAAAGTATTTGTATCGACAAATGTAACATTCTTGGAAGAGGATCATATTAAAAATCATCTACCTCACAGTAAACTAAAATTGCAAGAACTGTCTAAAGATACTACAGAAAAATCAACAAGAGTTGTTGACCAAGCTAGTCCATCAACAACGGTTGTTGTCTCGTCACGTCCATCCTAAGAGTTGGGAATGCCTCATCGTAGTAGGAGGGTTATTCAATAACCTTAATGCTACATGGGTTTAATAGAAACTCAAAACATCATACAAGATGATGGTTCAGAGGATCCATTAACCTTTAAAAAGGAAATGGAAGATGTTGACAACGAACAATGGATAAAAGCCATAGACAATGAAATGGAGTCTATGTATTTCAACTCAGTCTGGGAACTTGTAGATCAACCATAAGGTGTTACACCTATAGGTTGTAAGTGGATCTACAAGAGAAAACAAGACCAAACTAACAAAGCACAAACCTATAAAGCCATCTCGTGACAAAAGGATTTACCCAAAGAGAAGGAGTTGATTATGAAGAAACTTTTTCTCCTGTTGCCATGATTAAATAAATAAGAATACTCCTTGCCATTACCACATATTATGACTATGAAATATGGAAAATGGATGCCAAGACAGCTTTTCTGAATGGCTATCTTGATGAAAGTATATTTATGTCTCAACTAGAGGAGTTCGTTGAAAAGGGATAGGAACAGAAAGCCTGTAAGCTTAATCGGTCCATTTATGGATTGAAACAGGCGTCCAGATCCTGGAATATAAGATTTGACAATGCGATCAAATCTTATGGCTTTGAACAGAACGTTGACGAACCTTGTGTATACAAGAAGATAGTCAATAAAACTGTAACATTCTTAGTTCTGTACGTTGATGATATCTTGTTCATTGGGAATGAGACAAGTTTTCTTGCTGACGTAAAGAGATGGTTAGCATCACAGTTCCAAATGAAAGATTTGGGTGATGCTCAGTATGTTCTACGAATACAGATCTTTTGAGACTGAAAGAATAGAACATTAGCACTGTCTCATGCATCTTATATCGATAAGATGTTGTCAAGTAATAATATGCAAAATTCCAAGAAAGGTTTATTACCTTTCAGGCATGGAATTCATTTATCGAAGGAACAATGTCCTAAGAAACCTCAAGAGGTTGAAGAGATGAACAGAATTCCATATGCTTCTGCAGGTGAGAGTTTGATGTCCGCTATGTTGTGTACAGGTCCCGACATATGTTTTGTAGTTTGAATCGTCAGCAGTTCCAATCTAATCCTGGACACGATCATTGGACTACTGTAAAAAAAAATCCTTAAGTATCTTAGGAGAACGAGGGACTATATGCTTGTGTATGGACCTAAGGATTTGATCCTTATGGGATACATTAATTATGATTTTCAGACTAACGTAGATTCCAAAAAACCTACCTCAGGATAAGTTTTCACCCTTAACGGAGGAGCTATAGTTTGGAGAAGCATTAAGCAAAGTTGTATTGCTGACTCTACCATGGAAGCGGAATACGTGGCTGCATGCGAAGCTGCTAAGGAAGCAGTATGGCTACACAAATTCTTAGCTGATTTGGAAGTCGTTCCAAATATGCACCTACCTATCACACTGTATTGTGACAACAGTAGTGCAGTTGCTAACTCAAAGGAACCCATGAGTCACAAGCGTGGAAAACACATTGATAGAAAGTACCATCTCATATGGGAGATCGTACACAGAGGAGATGTGCTCATCACAAAGATAGCCTCTGAAGACAACCTTGCTAATCCATTCACCAAGGCCCTCTGGACTAAAGTTTTCAAGGGCCACCTAGATGGATTAGGACTCCGAGTAGTGTAACCTATGGCATGTGGGAGAATGTTTATGGTATTATAGATGCCCTAGTTTATTGTATTTTTCCCATTATGTATCTCAACATTATATTGTATATATTTGTTCTCACTAGAGTTTTAGTCCAAGTGGAGATTCTTAGGAATGTCCTAAAACTTGCAGTTCGTGTTAAACATCTATAACGACTTGTTGATTTTGCATCTTATTATGAAAATCCAATAAATGCATCCTTGGCTATAGTCCTAATGCTGTAACTTTATGCAGTGGCATAAACAGGATCAAGTTGACAGTATATAGCCTAAATGGTCTAATAAGTATATGGATGAAATTGGGTATCTCATCCTGGTAACACTGTTGGATGCGGCCCACTCTGTAGTTGTTACAAGAAGTTGTAAGGTGCTACAAACAATATGATCCAAAAATCGTTCATGTTGAGACATGAGAGTGGGGGCATCCTATGCAATGAGTTTCATATAGATTGGACTAAGAAAATAGTCACTTTTCTTTATAACGACAGTTTACTGTTAAAACTGACTATTTCATTTATTATATAACCTAGGTTAACTCGATCTTAATCCTCAACTAGCTATGAACTCCTGTTTTTTTGGGGATTATCCTTTGATCTTAATGGTGAAAGTAGTCCAACAACACTGCTCAATAAGCTTACCATTTTGGGGATAAGACCGAATGAATAGTGGGGGACATAGCCTTGCAAGATGGAATTCACTCCTACCCTGTTTAGAGTTAGCAAATACGTTATTCTCTTAAGTACTGACTCTAGGTTTTGAACACGGGGCCCTGCCTTCTCATGATAGAGAAAGAATTTGATTCATAGAGATTATGAATCAAAATTGTTCATTAGAGGATCAGTGGGAACTTAAGGAATAAGATGTAGTCAAAGGGGTAAAACAGTATTTTTGACCTTGCTGTGATTACAAACAAACTGTGAAGGATCGACTTACTGATTATGGTTATTAAGTGAACATAATATATGTACCGTGAGGGAAGTTCAACTATGGGCTATAGTGGAGTGTCCCATTAGTTAACGAATGGGGGTTAGATCGGATTAATGAGTTTAGCCGATTAATCTCGAATCGTTGGAGCCCATGATCTGTAGATCCACGAGGTCCCCCTACTAGCTCGTAAATGGATAAGCTTTAGGGTAGCTTGAGATATTAATTTGAAACGTTCAAATTAAATGGAACAAGAGAATATATATTTAAATATGATTTCAATATATGAAGATGGTTATTGTGCAGAAATTAATTTAATATTTGATATTAAATTAATTAATATTTTAAATTAATATATGAAATAAATTTAAGAAAATCAAATTTGAATTAAAATGCTTTTAAAATCATTTTATATTTTAAAAGAAAAATGGAAAATCATTTTGCATGGTTGCACAAAATGGAGATTGAATTTTCCCCATTACCTTCATCTTCATGCTCACACAAAGGCCACTATCCTCTCTACATTGATTCTCCAAGCATGAGCTGCAAGCCATGTACTCCATTTATTTTCATGTTCATCTACTATATATAAAGAAGATTGGAGTCATTTGAGAAGTTTTAATGTAGAATTTTTTAGAGAAAATTTTCTATGAAAAGAGACTGTCTTATTTGATCGACTACTGTGAGTTCTTCTTGGTTCTTTACTTCTTTAAGCTATTCTTGAGTCCCACAACTCTACCTAAAGCTCCAAGAGCATAGTAGGGAAGGCTTTGAGGTGGTTCATGTTGATATCAAGAGAAGACTGCTGATATACACCCATTTTCTTAGAGAGTTCTTCAAAGGTATATCTTAAAACCCACTTTTTAGAAAAGCATGCTTTAGTTTCTGCCAAAATTAGTGAATTTGAATGCTTATGAATCCTTGATACTTCTGTTGCATGTTATTTAATTTCTTCAATTGGTATCAGAGCATCTTTTAAGCTTTCAATTCGGTCTAATTTTGGCAAGGTGGGTGTTTTTCATGAGATATATGGAATTGATGCATTGCTATGGTTTTCTGAGTTTTGGCATCTTAATTCTCTTTAATTTCTCAATTAAATTTTTAATTGGCTCTTGTCTGATGAGCATTTATGTGTTAGCAAGAGTCTATAATTTATTTGAAGTCATTAGAGTTTAAATTAAGATGTAATTGAAGAAACAAGCGAAGGAGGTCGAGCTGCTGTTCCAGTATTTTAAGCTTCTGCTCAAATTTGTTGCTAAGGTCCAATGGTTAAGCAATCATTTAGCTCTAGATGTTACACGATGAGAAGAAAAGCTAGACTATCGTTTAGTAATATGCACTGGTTGTTGTGATATTGAACGCTAAATGATTGTGTACCTGTGGGAGCTAAACGATGCGTTAGGTCACATCAACCTCAATAGGATTGCAAAGTTGGTGAAATGTTGGCATCTAAAAGGTTTAGAAGAAAACTCCTTTGGTATGTGGATCATGCCTTGAAGATGACTGATGTGTCGAAAATGGAGAATAAATATGCGTGCTTCTTATGATATGCGTTGATCTCCATGCGTTGATGGTCATGCATTGGACTGAGAAATATGCAATTTGCATTTAAGAATATATGTGATGACCATGCATTCCTACCAGAAGTTTTCTTGCTCTCTCGCCAAGTATAACGAGATCACAAGTTTCTTGGGGTGATCCGAGGTCGAACTCAGGGACTTGTAACTAAATGTTGCAAAGTAATGTGTCTGCAGCGATGAATAAAAGAATAATGAAGTTAAAGGACTATGCGCTACTCCTACTCCTATCTAAATAGATTAAGCAATGGAAATATAATTATGAGAGTTGGTAGAGACGTGGCAACTGTTAACACGTAATAAGATGCATGAAAAAAAAAAGATAAAATGGTGGAGGGGATAACTTCACCGCATCATTAAGCTTGATTGCAAGGGTAACCCCAGTCAACACAAGTTATGCAATCATGTTACACACAAATATACGCACGCGATGCATATGCAAAAATGTCGATAGAACTTATTTCTAAGTTTCTATTCTTGCTTATGTGCACATAAGACAAGATGACCGCATGCCACCATATCCTATTTCTAGGGCGCGTGCGCTGTGTAAATAGAAGATAGAACTTATGTCTAAGTTTCTACTTCTTGCTTATGCGATTCTAATCCAACTCTCTCAAGCTTAGATTCTAATATGACCTTCTTAAGCCTAGATTCTATCTTTAGATTACTGTCTCAAGTATGTCCAAAGGGTGAATGATGCATTCATAAGACAAGATTATCACATAAAGCATGGTTGACATATGATTATTCCTATCTCTAGAATACTGCTTACTTTGCTTAATGCGTTCCACTACTACTTACCCTCTTGAGCAGTTAGTCACCGCTGATCAGCTCATAAACAAGTGTTGCTACAGCCTCAAACTAAACAAAGTCGATTTACTCACTATACTCGCGCAACACACACCTCTCAATAGGTTGCTACATGCTTCATATGTCTATGCCGCATGATTAAGTATGTGATACTCTTGCAATCTTACTTAGTTCATTGCAATGAAAGTAATGGATGATAAAGAAGAAATTAATGAAGATGGAGTCAAAGGAAATAAAGAGATGCATTGATTACAAAATGTAGTAATGTCTTAAGCCAAAATGTAATACAATCCAGAGATAAGAAGAAAAGTGGAGGGCTAGATGTAGGCAATCTCTTGCTTCCATCAGATATGTGTCAAGGCTGCCGGTGGTGCCATGGATTGGTGGTGGGGTAGTCTCTCTCGAGATCTATCTCCGACAAAGCTCCGGTCGTCACTCGGATTGGGTGAAGGAATGAAGAACTCTAAAAGAATTTCTTCTCACGCTCTCATCTGTGATCACAAGGATTTGCCTTCAGACATAAGCTCGAATGCCGTGAATTTGGACTTGCTGACAGCATTGATGGTCCCACTCTAAGTCTCTACCACTAACGACATGATAGATCTGCTCTGAATGTCTACTACTAACGACGTGGTAGGTGAAATGTCAACATCATCATTTTTATACTCCCAAGGTATGCGTTCATGCTTGGTTTCTAAAGTACCATCGCATTCCACCACCCTTGCGATCACCTGTCTGTCATGGTTATTACTCTATAGCCATAATCTTCATGCGATGGGGTGGATACTTCTATGATCCAAGTGAGAATAAGGTGTTTATGTCGACAAATTTTATCTTCTTTGAAAAATACCATATCAGGGATCATAAGCCACGAAGCAAGCCTGTTTTAAATGAGATTTTTGGTGAGACTATTGAAAGTTCAACAAGAATTGTTGAATAGACTTTTAGATCAACAAGAGTTATTGATGTCGGTTAATCTAATCAACAATCTCAAGTGTTGAGATTGCTTCGACGTAGTGGGAGGGTTGCGAACCCACCAGAACGCTACATGGGTTTGACTGAAGCCCAAAACATAGTGTCTGATGATGAAGTTCAAGATCTATTGTCTTATAAGTAACCAATGGAGGATGTTGACAGAGATGAGTGGATTAAAGCCATGAATCAGGAAATGAAGTCTATATACTTCATTTCTGTCTAGGAACTTGTGGATTAGCCTAATGGGGTAAAACATATAGGGTGTAAGTGGATCTACATGAGAAAACGAGGTGTAGATGGAAAGGTGCAGACCTTTAAGGCTAGACTCGTGGCAAAGGGTTATACCCTGGTCGAGGGAATGGACTATGAGGAAACTTTCTCACCTGTAGTCATGTTGAAGTCTAGCAGGATTCTCCTGTCCATAGCCACATTTTATGACTATTATGTAAGAAAATGTACGTCAAGACTGCTTTTCTGAATGGTAATCTTAAGGAGACCATCTACATGGCTCAATCAGAAGGATTCATTGTTCCAAATCAAGAGCAAAAGATTTGCAAGCTTAATAGGTCTATTTATGGGCTCAAACAGGCATCTAGATCGTGGAACATTAGATTTGATAGTGCGATCAAATCATTTGGCTTTGATCAGAATGTTGATGAGTCTTGTGTTTACAAGAAAATCATCAACAGCTCAGTAGCTTTCCTGATACTGTATGTGGATAATATCCTACTGATTGGGAATGATGTAGATTTTCTAACTGGCATTAAGAAGTGGCTAGCCGCCCAAATCCAAATGAAGGATTTTGAAAAGGCACAGTATGTTCTAGGGATCCAGATCATTCGAGATCATAAGAACAAGAGGTTGGCCTTGTCTCAAGCATCGTACATTGACAAGATGTTATCAGGTACCCGATGCAAAATTTCAAGAGGGGTTTATTACCCTTCAGGCATGGAATTGTTTTGTCTAAGGAGCAGTGTCCTAAGACACCTCAAGAGTTTGAGGAAATGTGATGGATTCTCTATGCTTTGGTTGTTGGAAGCCTTATGTATGCAATGTTATGTACTAGACCTGACATTTGCTATGCAGTAGGGATTGTTAGTCAATATCAGTCCAATCCAGGAGATCACTGGACGATGCTCAAAATGATTCTCAAGTATCTTCAGAGAACGAGGGACTATATGCTCGTGTATGGAGATAAGAATTTGATTCTTATAGGATACAAAGACTCTGACATCAGGGTCAGTGTTCACTCTGGATGAAGGGGCTATAGTTTGACGAAGCATCAAGCAAGGATGCATCATGAACTCTACTATGGAAGTCGAATACGTAGTTGCTTGTGAAGCTGCTAAAGAGGCTATTTGGCTTAGGAAGTTCCTAACAGATTTTGAAGTTGTTCCAGATATGTCTTTGTGGATCACACTCTATTGTAATAACAGCGGTGCTATGGCAAATTCTAAGGAACCTCGGAATCACTGAAGAAGCAACCACATTGAACGGAAGTATTATTTGATCAGGGAGATTATGCAACGAGGTGATGTGATAGTCACGAAGATCGCATATGACTAAAGTGTTTGAAGGACATCTAGAAAGTCTGGGTCTACGGGACATGCGGTACCTTGTCTATGTCAAGATTGTTAGGATTGGTACAAAGAGTTTGTTGGGATTGTAAATTGTACTGTTTTTATGTATTGTACATTAGTCTACCGAGGCATTAGGACAAGTGGGAGATTGTTGGGATTGGTGTCCTAATTCTCCCGGTGGTCCGTAGTTTGTAAACTTTTTGTACACATTGTTATTAATAAAATAAGTGTTTTATTTTCATTTACTCAAATTTAATAAACTAAGATCGGTGGTTACTTTATGTAACTTAAGCAAGTATGTGAGACATACAAGTGGATCATGCCTTTAGTAATAACCTAAATAGTCTGTAGTATAAGGATAAAGAAGGGATACCTTATCCATGTGACACTACAGATACGACCCAATTTGTAGATATTTAAAAGTGTCATGCAAGTGGGGGTGTCCTATACAAAGAGTTTGTATAAGACCGAACTACAAGATTATTAGTCTCTTTATATAACGTTGTTGATAATTGAGACTTACATTTCACTAAAATGACCATGTGTGACATAACCTTAATCCTGAGTGAGTTAGGAACGCCTATGAAGGCGGTCCTTTGATTAGTATGGTGAGAGTGGCTAGATTGCCAACTCAACAAGCCTAGCTTTTTGGGGATTCGTCTGATTGGGAAGCTGGAAACAGAGCTACATAAGACGAAATTCACTCCTTCCCTGAAGCAGGGGTAAGGAGATAAATTGCTCCCTTAAGGGCTGATTTCGGGTCTTGAACATAGTGGCCACATCCTCTCCTGGCCCTGTCTCTTATACACATCTAGATGTGTATAAGAGACAGGGCCACACCCTCTCTTTGGAAGAGAGGACACAGTCATAGTAGGACTATGACTTAGTGTTCATTAAAGGAATCAGTGGTACTTAAGGAGTTAGATGTAACTACATGGGCAAAACGGGAAATTGGCCTAGCTGTACTTACGAGCGATTTGTGAAGGGTTATCGCACTATTGATTGGTTATATGGACACAAAAATATATCTATAGTATGAAGAGTGGAATACTCAGTCTTTTGTGGAGTGATCAATAGTTAACGGATGGTGGATCTCGTGACTAAAGAGTTTAGTTAGTTATTCACGTACCGTTGGTGCTTCAAGCTACAGGTCCATGAGGTCTCCTTGGTAGCTCAATGGGTTCAAGTTGAGAATCAGTTTTGGGTTTGTTTGAAGTGTTCAAATTAACAAGAGGAAATTCAATTATATGTAATATAATTGATATGATATATTAGATACATTATTAGAAGAATTAATATAAATATGTTTTATATTAAGTACCATAAAATAGAAAAATAACTATGGTTTATATGTTTCATATGATGAAATATCAAAACTATAGGTTATAAATATAATACGATAAGTTGGTTATCATATTTATTTATAATATATTAATCATATGATAATTAATTCTTTTTCTTTAATAACCGAATTGAGTGGGAGGTTATTGGATGTTTTATGGTAGCCGTGAGATAAAAAGAAAATTTATTTTCCAAAATTAGTAGGTAGATTCAATTCGGAAAATTCTCACGGAAAAGGCTACCAAGTAAAAAAAAGATTTTACTAACCGATAGCCATTGAGAGTCTAAACGATCGAGATAAGAGTTGACTATACAATAGTTAATCGATAATTGTTGCTACATGATAACGGGCAGAAATGCATGTTATCATAGTTCTAAGTTCTTAAACAATGCTGGTTTGCGTTGATAAAATGTGTTAGATTGTGTCAAAAAAGTATTAAGTTTATTATATTGCGGCTGCATGCATTCATCACATAGGAACAATTTATTTTTGTATTTTTGTGTAGAAAATGCGTGACGCAAGGCAGAAATCGCGATCATAGGAAATCATTGGTCGAGCATAGAATTACCGCAAGGCTTTGTGGTGATTGTGTTCGCAAACATTTGCCCAAGAAGGATTGCCGTAATTTGGTCGGCGCAACATGGTGGGCGCATCTAGGTGAAAGGCATAATTAATCACGATGGGACAGAAAGCTGATGACAGTCGAATCCGAATTAAACTGATAACCGCTAACGATAGAAAGTACATTCAACTTTTCGATGACAAATATTCGGCGCATCAGTCAGTAAATTAAATCCATCCCATCTGAGCAATCATAAGAGTAGCCGCCTTCACCCAAAGCTCTATAAATACCAGAGGCATCCTTTAGAAAAGGGGTTAACCAGTTCACCAGTTCACGAATTTGAGAGCTTAGCTCGTCTTTGTCCATAGTTTTCCCTTTTATTTTAAGGGGGAGCAAGAGAAGATATAAGACGTTGAAAATCGCTCATGGCAACTCGAGAGAGAACCTTGAGGCATAGAAGTAGAGAGCGAGATTATCTTTTGAACACGAGTAGAAAAACAGTGTAAAAGCCTGGGCAGCAAGAGATTGCTACCAGGCTCTTTATTCTATCCTTGCATTTTTATTTTGTACATCATCTTTATATTTATACAATGAAAGTTCTTATTCTACATTTGTTCACTCTTTTAGCATGCATGAGTAGCTAAATTAGTCGAATGGGTTGAGAAGAACTAAGCTAACATGACCTAGGAAGTTCATTGCTTGCGATTGTCTTGTTTTATGTTGTGCCCAACACCCCTTTAGAGCTACTCGAGAGAGAGTCTAAAGAAAGAACCTAATGACTTGAGAGAGCTAGGTTAGAATCTGAATCGAGAGAGCAAGATTAGAACTACATAAACAAGAGATAGGGACTTAGAGATAAGCTCTGTTTGTCAACCTGCATCACATGCATCCTAGAGATGGGAATGATATTATGTGGTCGCCTTATTTGTGTGTGTCATTTTGTCATTGCATAAATAAGAATAGAGGCTTATGTGTAGGTCCTATAGACTTATCGCATATATCGCACGCGTTCTAGCCTTAGAAGCTGTGGCATTCGCACTGAGAGGTGATTTACTATTGTATGCATGTTGCATGATCGCATAGCATGAACGCATCCTAGGAAGTGTTAGCCCAAACTTTTCTCAACCCGTTCACCGCATACTCATCGCATTTCCTGTTTATTCAACTCTTTTCAAACTCTACCGCATTTATTTATTTTTCATCACTGCAAACAACAACCTCAATAACTATTGATTTATTTGGTTACCGTAAAGTTTTCTAAACGATTGAGTACATCGTCTATATAATAGACAGTCTTCATATCTCCCACTTACTCAATGGTCTACTCGATCGTATACCTCCCGTCTTCCTCAATCCAAGATCATACAAAGCCCACAACTCCTAGATTCTCACACCGATAATACCAAGGTAACACTTGTGGTGGTATTCTAAATCCGTCCATGGATTGAGTTGTTCGTGTTCTATTCGTTGCGTTCAAGTGCTACTTTTGATGCATTGGAGACTGATCGAGGGATACTTGAAGAATAGTTCTTCAAAGGTACACATACTCTATCCCTTGTATTTTCTTGTAGCAAGCTGTAATTTCTGTTTAAGCATAATCTATTCGTTTCCGTTTAAGACTGTAATTGTTTGTGTTCATTCTGAATGGGATTTGGAACGATCCACTTCCACTAGTCATGGAAATCTCTGTTTAGATTTCATACACATCGTTCAAGCTCCCAACGTCTGTATCAAGAAAAGAGACCCATACTTTGGCCTCTTCGTCAGAACTTTCTAGGTGCAGATGGAGTTACTAAGTACCGTCAACACCATAAGTACTTCCTGGACACCTTCCATGCTTTCAGTATTTGGCTTACTAAAAACATATCATGCTTTAAAACCATATATTATGAATATTTCATAACATAGTTTTAAGCTTAGCATTTGTAGAAACTTAGCTATAGTCTTTAGAACACATGCTTCAACATAGAATACTTAATATGAAATAAGGCTAACATATCACCTTAGAATGCGATAAAATTTTTACATACTTGAGGAAAATGCTAAGCAATCTCATGAAACTTAATTGATTGAAAACATATAAACTTATCAATGATTATCATTGAAATCATATAGTTTATCATTCTTCATAGTTCTTGTTAATGTGGAACCAACTCAACGCATAGCATTCTTCATTAACAAGTTTTACTGAAACTTGAATTCATCTCCTGGGATGTGGCTTCTCTGTCCATCACCTTCCAAGTCCCACTGACCCTATCTGTACGTAGCTAGGATCCTATCATCAAACGCCTCTAAGCTTAGTTACCACTTTAAGGTATTGAGCTAAACATACTTTACTTGGAGTCCTTCACATAAACATCACACTTAGCTTTGTCTTATAGACTTAGCTTTCCCTAATAGCAGGTGCTAACCATTCATGCTTTGTCTAGGGCAACATACTTAACAAGCACTAGACATTAATTACTTAAGAACATCACGCCTTGACCAAACCTATCCATACTCTATAAGTTATTAATCTATCAAGAATTCGTAAACATCAGTAAAGGAAATAGCTTGGCAAACATTTGAGGCTGGCTATCAATAAGTAACTTTCATTAAATCCAGAACTATCCATACTCTATAAGTTATAGGGCGTCGAGTACTTATTCGAATTTAAAAGGGCTTAAACTTCAGCTGGTCGCCTCTTTTCTGATGCCCAGATCAAGTACTTAGTAGGATTTTTGGATGCTATACCCATGTTTAGCAAGTAGTTGCCTATTTGCCCAATAAATTCCAGATTCAAATTCTGATGTCAATAACTCGAAATCCATAACTCTTTTTATAAAAATTCCTTATTCAAACATGCTTGGAATTTTGTTAACAATGTTATCTCAAAATTTCAGTATAAAAATCTTTGTGGTTTGAACTGAAGCTTTAAATATTTCTCAATGGCCTAAACCACAAAACTGCTTGCTTGTTCAACACTCTCTAGGTTTAGCTTCCAGAAGATATAACTCAAATGTTCCTTCTACCAACATAATCATAAAGTTTCCTTCTACCAACATAATCATAAAGGTGATAACAATATTGCAAGTGAAGAGGAAAACCTTATCTTGCAAATGTTCCTTCTACCAACATAATCATAAAGGTGATAACAATATTGCCTTAAATTTTTAGCTTGAAATTCCTTGTGATTCAGCCTAGATCATGGTTTCTTCGTCGACGGCCCGGATTCGCCCTAAAAACAGAACCCATCAATACTTCCTTCATTCTCCGACCTTCTTCCGGCGACAATACCTTCCAATGGCTTTCTTCAAAAACTAGACTCACAGAGCTTTCTAACGGTACCAAGTTCATCTTATTTTCTTGAAGGAATCGTCCAAAACGAGCTCATGAAGTTTTCTTCCCTTTTTATACTACCGTACAGCCCTTATGCACGAAATCTCCTTAAGCTACCTCACCCACCAATGAAGATTAAGGGCCCTAATTAAGCCATTTGTCTGGATAACTAAAAGAGTTTAAAGATGAACATTTCGAGCAAACTCGATCCTCATTGGAAAAACTCGATGGAAAAGTTTCATTACTCGATGGAAATTTTGATAATTCTCTACTGAATACTCGATGGGAAGAATTAGATGCTCAATGTGATACTTGATGCTCGATCCTTCCTCGATCGCTTTTTTTTTTTTTTTTTTTTTTTTTTTTTGCAAGGCTAGTTTATTAAACACTAGAGAGACAAGATTCTCAAACTTAAACGTTTCCCTTTTCATTTCCTTATCCTTAAACATACTTAAGTGAGGTAACTAAAACTCGGGTTTTACGTAGATGGTCCATTCAAGATTTACATTCAAAAAGGCAATCTTGACGTCCATTTTTCATATCTCATAGTTATAGTACGTGGAAATGGACATGAGAATTTTGATAGACTTTAACATGGCAACATGCGAGAAAGTTTGTTCATAGTCCACTCCCTCAATTTGGGCATAACCCTTTGCCACTAGTCTAACTTTAATGATCTGTACCTTTCTATCTACACCCCATTTTCTCTTATAGATCCATTTTCAACCTATAGGTTTTACCCCATCAGGTTGAACAACAAGCTTCCAGACATAATTGAAGTACATAGATTCCATTTTCTTATTCATGGATTTAATTCTTTCATCCTTGTCAACATCTTCCATTACTTTCTTAGTGGATAATGGATCCTTAACCCCATCATAAGGTATGATGTCATAGGCTTCTGTTAGACTCGTGTAGCGAACAGGTGGGTCCATAACCCTCCCACTACGTTAAGGCAATCTCAACTCTTGAGATGTATATGATTGACTAGATGAACAAATATCAACAATTTTTGTTGATGTACTAGCCTTTTCAACAACCCTTGTTGAAGTCTCAGTAGCCTCATTATAAATTTCACTATTTGCCTTTGAGGTTTGTGGTCTTCTTCCAAAAAGGTAGCATTTGTCGATACAAATACCTTATTCTCATTTGGATTAAAGAAGTACCCACCTCTCATTTCCTTAAGGTAGCCTACAAATAGGCATACTTTTGAACGAGGTTCCAACTTTTTGGGATTTTTCACTAGCACATATGTCAGACATCCCCAAATTCTTAAATGGCATAAACTACCTATACTACCTCTTCAAAGCACATACGGTGTTTCAGAAACACTTTTTTAAGGAACATTGTTCAAAATATAAACAACAGTCTCTATAGCACATCCTAAAATGAGTCAGGAATTTGAGCATAACTCATCATAGACCGAACCATGTCTAACAGGGTTTTATTTCTCCTTTTCGATAGACCATTTTGTTGAGGTGTACCAAAGCTTGAGAGTTGGGATATTATTCCATATTCTATCATATAGTCTGTGAATTTTAGGTCCATATACTCTCCATCACTATTAGATCAAAGCATTTTAATCTTTTTACCTAACAAGTTTTTAACCTCAGTCTCATACTCCTTAAACTTTTCAAGGGCTTCAGACTTGTGTTTCATTAAGTAAAGATACCCATCTCTCGAATAATCATCTATGAAAGAGAAATAAATATTTGTGCCCCCCCCCCCTCCTCTTACTATTACATTCATCGAACCATAGAGATCTAAATGTATAAGCTCCAAGGTCTCTTTGGCTTTATAACCTTTTCTGGTAAAAGGTCGTCTTGTAATTTTGCCCTCAAGGCATGACTCATATACAGGTAAGGAGTTTTTCTCTAAACCATTTAAATGTCTAATTTTTACCAATCTCTCAATTCTATTGAGATTAATGTGACCTATTCTTAGATGCCAAAGGTGGGCATTTTTTTAGGAGAAATTCCTATGGGGACATACCTATGGGCGTCCTGTAGGCAGTGTGGTTTCCCAAAGAGCCTCATCAAGCCTCTGCACCCAATCCTTCCTCAAGGTGCTAACCACCTTTTCCAAGATGGATTTTATTTCCCTGTTATACACTTCCGCCTGACGATTGGTTTGTGGATGATAGGTGGCCGCAACCCTGTGATTGACATTGAACTAGGTTAGCAGATTGGAAATCATGCGATTAATAAAATGTGTACTCTCATCACTAATTAGCGCACAGGGCATTCCAAAGAATGAAAAGATGTTCTTTTTCAAAAACTTCACCACCATGACCGCATCATTATTGATGCAAGAAACGAGTTCCACCCATTTAGAAACATAATCAATTGTAACAAGAATATACTGATGACATTCAAAAACTAAAAAGGGGCCCATAAAGTCAATGCCCCACACGTCGAACAGTTCGACTTCCAAGATGGAAGTTAGAGGCATTTCATTATTCTTCAATATGTTGCTCGTTCTCTAGCAACGAACACAATTTACAGTGTAGGTTTGGGCATCCATGAATAAAGTGGGCCAAAAGTAGCCACATTGAAGGACTTTAGTCGCAGTCATCTACCCTACAATGTGTCCACCATAACGGGACTCATGACATTACTCCAGGATGCGTTGAATTTTTGTTCAGGAACACATCGAAAAAAATGTGATCTAGTCCCAGTTTATACAAGAGTGGGACATCCCAGTGGTAAAATTTAGCTTCATGCCGAAGCTTTTTCTTTTGTTGAGGCGTATAGTCTTCTGGTGTTTGTGTAAACCCCGAACTCTAGGTTTCCTAGATAAGCATATTTATCCAAAGGAATGATATATTAAATATTTAATAAGTGGAAATCCATGTTTATTTATAGGAGTTATGGAGGAAGGGAAGGAGAAACACATTAAATGAGGAAGCTCACTAATTGGTTTTGGCTGGAGGCACTAGGTGTGGGATGACGTGGCGGTTTAATCTTTGAACTCGGGAGGCGGCAGGAAGATTAAAAGAAAGCAGAACTTCAAAAGCTTGGTTTTGCAATTGGCATGAGAAAATTTAGAGAGATCGGTGCCATTTGAAAGCTAGGAGAATCTAGTTTTCGAGGTTGTCTTGCCAGAGAAAGATTTCAAGAGGAGAAGAACAAAAAGTGAAGAATTTGCAGAAGGGGCAGATTCTTGGATTAATCAGGGCTCGAGGTGAAGATTGGAAGCTCTAGGCCAAACTACAAATCATTTTTGGCTGATATTTTAAGGTAAGAAATTTAACTCAATTATAAACAAGTTTGTAGAAGGAAGTTTCTTGAAAGAGTTTTGGATTTTGAGTTATCAATTTTTGAATTTGAAATAGAAAATCTTTGCATAAGTAGACAGCTGCTTGGGAAGAACAAGCAAACAGCTCACCGTAGAGAGTGAGAGCGAGATAAGGAGGATGAGGATCTCGCTCAAGATGATAATCTCGCTGATTTTTGTGCTAAATCTCGCTCAAGAAGGAAATCTCACTGGAGCTTTATGCTGAATCTCGTTGGTATGGAGGCAAAGCTAGCTAGAGGTGGTAAGTCTTGCTAGGTTGAAGTTTTGCTAGTGAAATGCTTGATCTCGCTCATGAGTATGAATTCACTTATGATGATTATCTTGCTAGTGATGTTGTTTTTGTTGATGATAGATCCATTAGTAAACGAACTATCTGAGGTATTTTGCTAAGAATTCTAAGGAATTTAACCGGGAATTATGTCCTTTCAGGCCAAGAAGAGCTGGGAGAAGCGTATAAACCGTCAAGAGTCCCGACGAGCTATGAGTGACTAACTAAACTTAATGCTTTCAGTACTTATGCATATAAGACCATGTAAGTTACGTTAATGTTGATGATGAATTTATACTTCCTCAAGCAACAAATGTCTAATGAATAGCTGAGCGTATCGTCTCCAACTTGTATATGTTTAACACAAGCCAAGGTACGTTGCGTAATCATTATAAGAGTTAAGTTTCTAATGTTGAAATATGCATTCTAGAGGAAGGCTATGATAGAATGAGTCCTTATGTATATGGCATGCAATGAAATTTAATTTGATGCTAAGAAATAACCCGGATGAAGAATAGGATGAAGAATTTTACTTTTACGCTGGCACAAAAGAACTCCAAATGCATAATTACTTTCATAACACATTAGCTCAAAGGGTTGTGACCAATCAGGCGCCACCAGAATGGGCACAGAAATGAGCACATCCCTCAGAGTGTTGAATTCTTGTGTGCACACATCATTAAAATGATACAGTCTGTTGGCTTTGAGGAGTGCACTGAGAGGTCTTGTGATCTGAAAGAAACCTCAGATGAATCTTTTGTAAAACCTTGCGTGCCTAAAAAAACTTCTCAATGTTTTAAAATTTACATGTTATACCAACTTGGATATTGCATCAATTTTCACATGATCAACCTCAAGCCTGACTTTGGAGATCTTATCCCCCAACACTATGTCCTCAGTAACCATGAAGTGGCATTTCTCCCAGTTGAGGACAATGTTAGTTTCTTCGCATTTTCTCAACACATTTTCTAAGTTGGTAAGACATACATCGTATGAATTTCCAAACACAGAAAAATCGTCCATGAACACCTCCACTGAATCTTCCAAGAATTCAGAGAATATCGTCATCATGGATCTCTGGAAGGTGTTAGGCGCATTGGTAGGGTCGAGTTTACCGTCGCCTGTAAACCCTTGTTACACAAATAATATTTATAAATCACTGAATGAACTACTTATACTACCTTGTAGTACAAGTGGCAAGTCCGGGGTCGAACCTTAGGGAAGCGCAAAAAAATAGCTCATCGAAGCTTGTTTTAAGTTAAAGTGGTAAATGGAGGGATTTGGGGTGGATTGATAATTAAAAGTGCATGAAAAAAAAAAGCGAGAAAATAAAACATACAAATGCAATTAAAGGAAATGACCTAGCTTCAGGGAATTGGAATTGACCAATGCAATTTAGTTATTTAATGCAATTTTAGTTTCTTGACTATGCCTAGACAATTGATTGGAATCCCAACCAATGGTCTTCATTTCCTAATTAATCAACATACATAGAAAACGAATCCACTCCATACAAATTAAGGAATCACATTAAGCTCTAGGGATAATGCTAGGATGAGTGTTCGACTTCCAACATCTAACCAAACATTCAATATGATATCTCTCTAGGTTGATAGGAGTAATACTATTCCTTTTAGGCAACATATCTCAGGCCTAAGGAATTACAAACCTAACTAATCTATTACTTCTAATGGGATTAACCTATAATTTCATGTTACATATTACAAGCCAATCTCCAAGCATTAGAATCACACAACAAAATCATTGGTTGTCAATCATTAACAAAATCATGCAATTCATGAATAAAATTTCAGATTGAAACCCATAGATAGGAATAAAAAGATTACATTGAAACAAAACTCCAAAAAACTACATTGTTCTAAAATCCCCTAAACTAGAAAATAGCTAGAACTTACCTTACCATGGAGATGGAGAAGACAAATCCCAACATCGTTCCATTTGTTACATGAGATGGGGAGAAAAAGGGACAAATTTGGCTTAGGAGCCAATTGGAGGTCGATCCTTTTGTGCTAAATCGAAGAAAGATATATATAGTGTAGTGTTGCAACGGTGCAAAGCAGCGTTGCAATTTTGCCTTGCCTCACATGTGCGTTTGTCATCATGTTCGTAGCATCGCAACGCTACATGTAGTGTTGCAATGTTGCCCTGTTTTGCACAAAATAGGCAGCTTCTGCCGCTCAGCATTACGCAACGCTCTGTCCAGGGGCATTTTTGTCCTTTCATATCCTTTTGAAGTCTGGTTGCTCAAATTAGCTCTTAATTGCTCCAAATCAACCCTTAATAGCTCGTAACGACGAATTCTACCTCCAAGATGCTCAATACCTACAAAATTATCAAATAAACACAATAAACATAGTAACGACCTAAAATTAATAAGAGGAAAATAACACATTTTTGGTGCTATCAAACACCTCGAACTTAATTCTTGATCATCCTCGAGCAAGGTAGAATCACACGTTCACACAAAAAATTATGCTTGCTCGATCACAAAGGACTTTACTCTAGTCTCAACAGTCTATAAGGATGATTTTTCAATAAAAAGAAAAAAAAAAAGAAATCCGATTACAAGCAATCAATGAAGCACATTGAAAAATGATTCTAAAACTATTCATGCATGAGTGAGTTAAAAGTCGTACTAATTCAGCTTGCAAAACCCAAAACAGTTTTATAGGGGCCTCAATTTCTTTTCCCATACACTGGCTCAAAGGTTCAAGAGCCAAGATTCCTAGACTCAACTTTTCAATAATACACTTAGGAACCAAACTTTTATTTAATTTTTGTTTCCATATTTTTTCTTTACCCGTTTTTTTACCTTACACAAAAGTGGCAACCTTATCTAAACACATCACCTTCGTTTTGGCTTGTCCATATGGGTGTCACGTAGATCATATAACTACGAGCAATGTCTCATAACAAGGTGTCGAATCTTACTCATTCATTAGGGTACTTTAGCTTAGAGGGAAACTATGGGTGCCATAACCGCCCCAGCTAATCATAACCCCAAGAAAGAGGAGTAATCCCCTTAAAAAATAACATACAAACTTGCTTTTACTTTACAACACGCTCTGCCTTTTACAAACTTTCTTTTTACATACTCTACACTTGGCTTTTACAATATAAAACAAGAGTTTCGCGAAATCTTAGCCATGCATTATTAGGTTAAGCTTTAAGTCACTTAACACACATCACCTAGACCTATCAGAGTGACAACAAAAATATAAGCCCAATAATACAACTCTAAGCATGCAAGTCCTAATTTCGTTGCACAAGGGACTTAAAGATGCATGAGAGATAAGAAAAATTTTAAAACGGGCTAAAAAAATCATTATCATGCTCTTTAAACATAGTTTCATGCAAACCTAATCACAAAACGGTGTGTCATCAACTACTCATCATAACAAACAAAGCAAGAGAGCAAGCAAGCAAATTCAAGCACACAAACATCGTTCGAGCATATTGCTCAAGGACCCTAACAGTCACAACATACCATGCCCCCAACTTAAAATGATACATTGTCCCTAATGTATTTCTAATCTAAGCCCAATAAAATAAAAGAGTCAAGGGAACAGAAAACCTCCCTTGATGGCTTTTCCGCACACGGGATGGTGGTAAGAAGGTTGCCTTCAATTGATCTTCTTCTTCTTTAGGGCTAAGGGAAAGAACCTACAAAAGAAAAACAAGAAGTTAAACTAGAAATAAATGAAGGTAGTAAATTTTTAACTTGGCTCCCTCAAGGAAGGACAAATTTTTAACGTCGATTACTCGACATGACTTGTCCTCTGTCAAAGTACAAAGAAATTCTTATATTTCTCTGGTCCTTTCTTGGATGAGTCAACATAGCCTAGTAAGGCTATACGGATCCTCATCTTTTGAAGAGAACCAGACAGGACGAATTTTGGTTTTTTGGAATATGACAAAAAAGTTAAAAAGAAAGAACAAAGACTCAAATGACCCAGAAGAGTCGAAATAATAAAACTCACCAGACTCGTGAGGACTAGGGGAACAAAACTCGAAATATACGAAGTACCAGAAGTTAAAATAGGGTGAGGTCTTTTGACCTCTAACTCTATCACCTGGATCTCATCAAATTTAGGCTCTAAATTCTTCTTAACCTCACAAACTGGAAAGCATGGAGTGAAGTCCTCATCATCACTGGAGTAGTAGCACTTCACAAGGGACTCTGCCTCCAAGGTACAAACGATGGGTTGCTCTGGCACGCTCTCCAGTCTCTACATGGCCTTGTTGGATTTTATGTCCTAAAACTCGTAGTTTGTAAATTGACAAACATATTCTGTTTTGTTTTTTCGATAAAATTGTTATTGAAATTGTAATCTTCAATCGAATAAACTAAGGTTCTAAGGCTATTTTATGTAGACTTGAACTTTATGTGATGACATAAAATATGGATCAAGTTCGAGTATATAGCCTAAAATGGCATATAGTATAGGGATAAGGTTGGGCGCCTTGTTTTGGGGACACTATGGATGCGGCCCACTTTGTAGTTAGTACAACGATGTGATCCCGAATCATTCATATAGAGATATATGAGTGGAGGCATCCTATGCAATGAGTTTGTATAAGACTGGACCATGACTTAGTCACTTTTGCTTTATAACACCGCTTACTATATAAAACTGACTAATTCAAATTTGATGACCTAGATAACTCGATCTTAATCCTGAGCTAACTATGAACTCCTATTTATTCGAGATTATCTTTAGATCTACATAGGTGAGAGCAGCTCAACAGCGCTGGCTCAATAAGCCTCCCATTTCAAGGGTAAGATCGGGTAAATAGCTGGGGACATAGAGTGCAAGACAGACTTCACTCCTACCCATCTCTAGGGGTAGTAAATAGGTTGTTCCCTTAATTGCTGACTTCGAAATTAAAACAAATGGCCCCACCCTCTCTCTAGGCTGAGAGGGACTTGATTTGTTGGTTGGACCAAAAATCAATTGTTCTTTAGAGGTTCAGTGGGACTGAAGAAACAAAAAGTGCTCTCAGGAGTAAAACGATATTTTGACCCAGCCAAGACCACGAACAACCAATGAAAGATTGACTTACTAGTTATGGTTATATCAGATGGACAGAAATATATCTATAGTGAGGGGCTTGCAGCTACTGGACTTTAGTGGAATGACCCGTTAGTTAACAAATGTTGATTAATTAAGTTAAAGAATTTTACCGGTTAATCTCGGATGGTTAAAGCCCATGATCTATAGATCCATTAGGTTCCCCTGCTAGCTCATATGGATTAAACTTAGAATAGTATGTTGGATTAATTCGAATTGTTCGAATTAGGAAAAGGGATTAAAACAGACAAGTATATGCGATATCGCTATTGGTTTTTTGTATGGCGCTATATATTCAAATGTGATTTGAATTTTGAAAATATGAATGCGGATTCATGTTCGGGAGGTCAAAATTAGTCAAGAGGGTCAAAACTGTAAAAAGTCAAAGGGTTGATTTTTTCGCTAGGGAAAAGTCAATGTTTGACTTTGACCAAATGAAAAAAGACCTTTTTGCCCTTGACTAGAGTTAGTGGAATTATCCAACATTTTTGTTGGATAATCTCATTAACTTAAGTGGACTTTGTGTAAACATTATAGAATGATACATAGCCCACTTTGGTTTAGTGCTTTGTGAGGTGTTGATTTTTGGTGAGCTTTTACATGCATTAAATGCATGTAATTGTTTTATAAAAGGAAGTTTTTTTTTTTTTTTTTTTTTTTTTGAAATAAAGTCTTATTTTTCTTGCTGAATTTTATATTTTTGGGAAAGTTCTCACCAAAAACTCATTTTTTCTCACATTAACCTTGAACTTCCAATTCTTCCTTTCCATTCCTTCATTCACCGGGTCCCATAACCCGGTTCTGAGTCTAGAGAATAGCAGGAAAATTCTAGTGGTGGTCCGGTATAGTTCGGGCCGAGATTCATTGAGAAAAAGTATTTTGGGGAGCTACAAAGGTTGTACACTATCTCTTTTTAGTTTACTTTTTTTTTTTTGCATGCTAATTTCCTTTTAATTAGAGGCAATTAGAGTGTAATTAGATCCTTATTCCACTGCATATGTCTCGTGTTCCATCAGGCCTCTATCAATTGGGCAATATGAGAGATCAATCCTTACAGCCAAGCTTGAACATCCTGCTGAAATTGAAATTCATAAACCAAAAACTCAAATATCATACCTGTATACGAATCTCTAGGAAGTGGTTCCTACTCCTCCACCGTGTTGGCATGGGCTACCTCATACCTCTGAGTCTCTAGAAAATCAAAGGAATGGTCTGGCAACGGCTCGTATAGCCTCCCAATTGAAGTTACAAGTTCAGCAACAAGGTCACTTAGACTCTCTCGGCCTTAGGGAAAAGACTCTCAAGCGGAATGCGCTCAAACAGCCTATGAAGGTTGTCCTATTTAAACATAAAAGCACTATCAACAAGCTCAATAACCAAAGCCTCTAATGACTTACCTAACCCTGAAGACTGAGCATGAGTCGACTTGTGTGGTGCTGTGAAATCTTGGTTGTCCAAGCTCTGTTGCCATCCCGAGTATCCATGGTCAAAAGACTCCCTCCATCTAAGATGATGAGGAATCCACATGGTGTTGGCATCCACTGCAACTTCGGGCATGCTTGCATGGGATGTCCCTCGAGTAGGCAACTCACGCACACCTATACTTGCTGCGAACTCTTTTCCATCAAGTGGCCAACTAAAGAAGTCAACTCGACAATGTGGCATCGAAGGCCACTTACGTCATCATCAAAATCTTCAACTTTAATTTCAGACGTCCAAGATTGGTTTGAAAATCCTATCATGCTTAATTGACACAAAAAGAAAACAAATCAAAACAAAAGAAACTTTAAACAAAATCTAACTAAGAAGAACTAATTGGCTTCCCTGGCAATGGCGCCAATTTGGTAGGATCGAGTTTACCATCACCCATAAACCCTTGTTACACAAATAATATTTATAAATCATCAAACGAACTACTTATATTAATTGTTAGTACAAGCGGCAAGTTCGGGATTGAACCTCAGGGAAGCACAGAAGATTAGTTCAATAATTGAAAGTGCATGAAAATAAAAGATATAAATGAAATTAAAGGAAATGACCTATTAGGGAACTGGAATTAGCGAACGCAATTTTTGTTCATCGACTTATTGAAATGTAATTTTATTTTCTTCACTATGCCTAGACCAATTGATTGGAATCCCAATCAGTGGTTCTAATTACCAAATTAATCAACATGTAAAGAAAATGAATCTGCTCCATACAAATTAATGAATTGCATTAAGTTTTAGGGATAACGCCGGGATGAGTGTTCGAATTCCAATGTCTAATCAAACATTTAATATGATATCTCTCTAGGTTGATAGGAGTAATACTATTCCTTTTAGGCAACATATCTCAGGCTTAATGAATCGCAAGCCTAACTAACCTACTACTTCCAATGGGATTAACCTATAATTTCATGTCACATATTACAAGCCAATTTCCAAGCATTAGAATCCAATAACAAAATCATTGGTTGTCAATCAATAATAAACTCATGCAATTCATGAACACAAAATTTAGACTGAAACCCATAGACAAGAATAAAAAGATTACATTCAAATAAAACTCCCAAAAACTACATTGTTAAAAAATCCCTTAAACTGAAAATAGCTAAAACTGGCTTTCTCAAGGAGATGGAGAAGAAAAATCCTAGCGTCATTCTGACTTAAATCAAAGACAAATATATATAGTTCAGAATTGCATCGTCGCAATGCTACAAAGCAACATTGCAACGCTGCCCTGCCTCACGTGTGTGTCTGTCATCATATTCGTAACGTCGCAGCCCTACATGTAGCATTGCAACGCTGCCCTATTTTGCACAAAATATGCAGCTTTTGCCACTTAGCGTTGCACAATGCTCGTTTGAGCATTGCAACGCTCTGTCCAGGGTCATTTTTGTCCTTTCACGTCCTTTTGAATCTCGATTACTCAAATTAGCTCATAATTACTCTAAATTAACCCTGAATAGCTCGTAACACCTGATTCTACCTCCCAGATGCTCAATACCTATAGAATCATCGAATACACGCATTAAACATAGTAACAACCTAAAATTAATAAGAGAAAATAACATGATTTTTGTGCTATCACACATTGCATAGCCCAAAGGGCATGCGTTAAAAGGCGAAGGTGCCAAAGGGGCATGTGAAGGTGGTTTTCTCGTGATCCTTAAGCACAATGGCTATTTTGTTATAACCCAAATAACCATCCAAGAAGCAAAAGAATTCATTACTCACGAGTCTATCGAACATTTGGTCAATGAAAGGTGGGGGGAAATGATCTTTCTTTGTGGACTGGTTCAGTTTGTGGTAATCTATACATATGCATCAGTCCATCATAGTCCTTGTGGGGATCAATTCCTTCTTACTATTTGCCACCACTGTCATCCCTCCCTTTTTAGGCACACACTGAACTAGGTTAACCTAGCTGCTATTAGAGATTGGATAAATGACTCTAGCATCGAGCCATTTGATATTCTTCTTCTTCACCATTTCACACATGGGTAGATTCAACCTACGTTGCCTCTCAATGGAACTTCCTTTTCTTTCTTCTAGTCGTATCTTAGGCATACAATAAGAGGGACTAACCCCGCGAATGTCAGCTAGGGTCTAACCGATGGCCTTAGTGTATTTCTTCAGTTCTTTTAGTACGGCCTTTTCATCTTCCGCTATTAATGCGACAGAAATCATGATTAGTAGAGTGTCATTATCACCCAAGCAGACATATTTGAGGAGGGCTTGTAGCATTTTAAGCTCTAATACAGGTGGCTCCTTAAAGCACAGTTTGGTTTTCATTGCTTCTCTCTCAGCTAGATTCAAAGATTAAAAAACGGGTTCGGACTTCATTATCGCATGGATTTCCTCCAACTTTAATAGTTCTCCTTTCTGCACATCGATCAATGCATGCCCTATGGCTAAGAATGGGCATCCTAAGATGATGGGAATATCTGCATCTACCTCGTTGTCTAGGATAATGAAGTCAATAGGGAAAATAAAATTGTCAACTTGCATGAGTAAATCCTAAATTTTCCCTTCGGGGTGTGTTATTAACCTATCAGCAAGTTGCAAGATTACGGTGGTGGGCATGGCCTCACCGATCCCTAACTTGAAAATAGAGAGTGGCATCAAGTTGATGCTTACCCCAAGGTCACATAATGCGTGGCCAACTTCTGTTCCCCCGATTGAGCATGGCAAGGTGAAACTGACCAGATCCTTTAGTTTTTCAAGAATATTGTTCTTGAATAATGCTCTACACTCATGTGTTAGTGCGATAGTTTCATACTCATCTAACCTTCATTTGTTTGTGAGGATGTCTTTTAAGAACTTCACATAGCTCGGTGCTAGGTCATGAAAAGAATCATTATTTATATTTAATTCCCTCAATTCTACTTCAATTCTTTGCCTAAAATGTACATTCTATAGGTAAAATCCGATCCCAACATCAATGGAGTCATCATGAATAATTTGGAGCTAAATCAAGCTAAAAGAATCACACAAGAAGAAGATCAAAGCCAAATTACCATTCTACCCCTCAGCCAAATAAAATGTACATATTTCAACAATACTCAGAGCGTCACAACACTCCTAAATCAACACAACCAAACACTGCCTCGATGCTACAAGATAGAAAGCATCATTTTGCTGCAAAAAAGGGAAACATCGTAACGCTCTATGCAGCATCGCAACGCTCCGAAGAATGACGAAAAAATAAAAAGTCCGCACGCGTGCACCTGCGTAAGCCAGCGTCAGCCATCAGATTCGTATGGTCGCAATGTTGCAACCCTCTTCAGTACAAAAACTTAAGTTTCAGATTTCAACCAAGAGAGAACATCATATGTTTTTAGAAAAAATTTGATTCCCACGAAATTTGAGAACTTTTCTCTGTATTTTTTTGGGAGATTCTGTCTATTTAGTTCAATCTTTGTACATTTTAATGTTGAATTCAATGGATTGCTTGAAGATTTTGCGAAACCATGAGTGGGTAATTTCTTTTCTTGGGGATTATGTTTTAATCCATTATAGAGGCTTCTTGAATGTTCTTGCTGAAATTTGAATAAAATATTTTAAAGACTGATTTGACAACTCAATTTTTATATATTTTTGCAGACAAAATTACATAGCTCTATAACAAATTTGTAATAAGGTTGCAAGAATTAGTAATCTTGAATGAGAATTTGGACTTTTTCCTATTTTTTGAAAGAATTTGCTAGTTTAGAACATTCAAATTAATCAATCTTGATTTTAGTCTTCTTAATTTCAAGAATGTCATAGTTAAGAAAACCCAAAAAATTAATGCAATTTTTGGATTAATTGTGGAATGTCTTTAGGAAGCAATTATGAACTAAATTAAGGCTAATTGGTTAATTGGCTAATTAGGGAATTAAGGCCTAGCCTTAATGAACTATGGAACAAATAAATTGAATGAATTCATTTAAGTCAATGATGGAAATAGGTTAATCAACATAAAATCCCAAGATTCCTTTTCCATTGAATTTCTTGCATAATTTCTTTCATATTCTCTATCATTTCTCTCATTAATAAAATTTTCCTATTAATTCTTGCAATTTACTTTGATTTTTGGTAGTTTCTTTCCAAACAAACCCTCCCAACTGTTATCTTTTTGAATTCAAAGTTCATTTTTGGCCAATTTATAGAGGTTCCCATAGGATCGACCTCTTATTCCACTAATTCTTAGTAGTAGTTTTAGCCTTAGTCTGAGTCTTATAAATTTCATTTGTTTGGGTTAGATAGAACTAATGACACTTATTTTAGCATCAAACACTCAACATTTGTTCTAATGCTTCCAAGAGGGGTATATTGATGTGAAGTTGTTTTAAGACATCGAGAAATCTTTTAAATTTCTGGCTATCATCTTTTATTTGCAACTTGTTGGGAAATGGCAGTGGGAGCTACAAGATTTCACATGCTTGTTTTTTTTTTCATTGGATGCATCGGTTGCTTACAACGCAAGCTCAAAATTGATGGTTTGGGAAGAAATTTACTTATGCGATTTTACACTATTAGGACATTGGTCTGAAGACTTAGATGAAGAAATAGACAAATCACTAGCCAAAGTAGTGGTAGTTGAGTCAAAGTTAACAAATCTTTCTAGGGTGGGTGCAAGTTCAACAACTGTGGATGATTCTTTTACTTGTGTCAAGGGAGTCTTTTCTAGCTTAGCTTCTTTGGGAACGGTTGGCGCATAGTTCATAATGTTTTCGCTGCGCAATGTCGTAGCTTGACACTGCTCTTTTCCATTCCCTCATAGAGCTTCGGAATTAATTGGAAAAGATCCTGGTTGCCTGTTGTTCAAAGCACTGGCAAGTTGTGCCACTTGGACTTCTAAATTCCATATCACAGAGGCTTGCGATTGAATTAATGTGTCATTTTTCTGGATATACTCATTGAGGAGCGCTTCTAAGGATGATGATGTGTTGGAACTAGATGCCTGGTTATCATTGAACTGATGACAGTTCTAGTGTTGTTGATGGCCTTGAGGATGTTGGTTGAATCCTGGAGGATTTCCCCTATGCGCCTGCTGATGCTAATGTAACTTCTTCTGCCCAGTCTGATCTTCATTCCCTCCTCAAGAAAAATTCTGGTGATTTCTCTAGCCCAGATTATAGGTGTTACTGAACGAGTTGTTATGGATAGAGCAGATTGTCTGTGGGTCATGCGGACAAGCTTCAACAGAGTGAGGCTCCCAACATTGTATGCAACTTACTGCTGTAACTTGTGTCATTGTGTTGAATTGTTCAACATTTCTGTTTAAAGCTCCTTGTTTGATTCTCATGGTCTATAGAAAATAAGTAATAGTAGCCATTTGGGCGGTTAATGAACTTACCGCATCTACTGGTATTATTGCCTCCTCCATTTTCATTTTGTCAGCATTCCAGCTTCCGTAGCCGTCATAAACCTAGTCATCTATATTCCTAGAAATTTGATCTAAAATCTCCTTCGCCTGGGTGTAGGTCTTGTTCATGAACCCTCTCACTGCGAAAGCATCTGCAACTGCCTGTGTGGCTCTATTCAGCCCATTGTAGAATGTTTCCATCAGAACACAGTCCGGGATACAATTATATGGGAAATTCTTGACAAGATGTCAGAATTGGACCCATGCGGTGTTCAAGGTTTCCGCGTCGCCTTGCTCAAAATTTAGAATATTTCATTGTCTTCTTGCATTAAAAATAGGAGGGAAAAACTTCTTCATAAAACGTTTAATAAACTAATTCCAAGATACTATCTCGTTCAACTCAAGGAAATAGGCCCATTTCATGGCCTCTATATCGGAAAGTGTCGGGAAATAGAGATAAATGGACCCCTTCTGGTGCCACGATTGGGATGGAGAATGTATTGCACATCTCCATAAAGCTTGCAACATGGGCATGCAAATCTTCACCCTACAATCCTCCAAACTCTCTGGCATTCTGGATCATTTGTAGCATTACCAGTTAAATCTTAAACCTTGCGGTCTCATCAACGGTTGGCCTCATGATGCCAGGTGAAAAATCATAGAAATTCGAGACCGCATAATCCCTCATAGGAATATTGCAATCAGCAACAAGTAGAATAGGATCTTACTGTTGATGTCCAAACATACCGTTTGCTTCCACCGGATAGTTCTGATTATTGTTGTTGTTGTTGTTAGCCATATTCCTTCTACGTTAATTATGATTTTGCCTTGCTCTGCGACAGAAAGTTCTTTCTATTTCTGGGTCAATATTAAGCTCGGATTTTGTTCTCGTACTCATATACTGTTTGTAGCTTGCCTGAAAAATTCTCAAAAAAATCAAAGACTCAACTAGTTTCCAAATACCCAGCAACGACGCCAAAAACTTGTTACGTTGAAAATATGCATTGATTTTGGTCAACAATAAGGTATCTTTGTGTTATTTGCATTTTGCATCTAAGTGTAGTGAATATGC
Organism: Benincasa hispida; assembly: GCF_009727055.1. Taxonomy (NCBI): domain Eukaryota; kingdom Viridiplantae; phylum Streptophyta; class Magnoliopsida; order Cucurbitales; family Cucurbitaceae; genus Benincasa; species Benincasa hispida. Next base: position 2,954,424 of record NC_052355.1, read on the forward strand.
GACAATCACAGTTTCCTCGTTCTCATTCCAAGTATAACCTGGTTACAAGTTTCTGAGGGTGTCTTAAGGTCAAACACGAGGATTTGTACCAATCATGACAGATAATTATGAGTATGCGACATAGTTACAAATTTATAAGAATGAAGTTGAAAACATGCAATTGACTTAGTTTTAAATTTCCTATAATGCTCGTGAGAGATAATTGTAAATTAGAGTTTGTAGAGAACAACAACCTTAACATGAAGGTAAAACGTATGGAAGTCAGGGTCAGGGAAAGGTGTAATACCGCATCACCGAGTATTATCGTAGGAACTTATCCTGGCTCACAACTTCCAATTATTGCACACCTTTCGATGATCAGCCATACTTATCATATCTCTATGACGCGTGGATGAAGTTGTTATGAGTGCAATGTTGTTTCTATCTTTAGAAATACTTTTTGCTTTGCTTAACCAGTTCCACAACTACTTTCCTTCTCAGGAGGCTAGTTATAGCTACTTGTCTCTATGATTGTTCATAGACCAACACTTAAATGATTATGCATTAAGCAAACAATATAATTTCCTTACATTCTACTTAGCTCATGATATTAAGCTTCCCCCTTACCTTCTTTAAATTAGTGACTCATGGCAAAGGATAGAATGAAAACAAAGGTAGAGGAAATGATTAATGAAGACATGATGATATTAATATAGAGATATAGTTATTGAATACAGGTGAATGATTTATTAAATTACATTGTAGTACAACAAAAAATGATAAAAGAATGAGGTGAAGAAGTACTTGGTAGCAATTTCTTGTTCCCAACAAGTGAATGTCTAGGTTGTTGGTGTTGATATGGTTGAGCTAAATGGAGAAGACCCTCTCATACTCTTACTCCAGTGAGGGTCCGATGATGAATTGGGATGAGAAAAATGGAGTTGGATTTCTCTCTCCTAAACTCTCTAAGGATCTCTCTTCTTCTTGGCGTCAAGACTCTATTTATAGAGTCAAGCATTGTTCCTTATTTATTTTCTCACTTTGATTAGTCGTCATCGTCTTACGTGGTAGGTATAAATATCATCACTGCAAACATGGTCAACATTTTAGAAGCTTGACAGAAAATCCATTGGTACAGTTTTAGAGATCCCGAGGCATGCGATCGTTTGTTTGTTCTTTGAAAGATCAACGCATGCGGCGTCTCCTGCGGTCATCTGCAAATTAAATACTTTTGATGCAATATGCTCATGATATGCAGTCAACAGATGCTTTTGAGTTACTTTAGCGCAAGTTTGATATTTACCATCAATTCTAGGCATGATTGACACATAATCTTCTTTCCTTCCTTCATTATTCTAAATAGACTATAATAACTTGTATTTCTACAAGTTATCACATAACCACTCCTTTGACTCAGTGGACAAGAAAAGAAGCTTCCTTTATTTGGAGTATGGCTTGGGGAAGATAATTTTCAGAATCTCAAACAGAAATTGGTTTTTGCTCCAGTTCTTATAGTACCATATGGAACAGGTGGTTTCCTTATTCATAGTGACACCTCCAAAAAAGGATTGAGGTGCATGTTGATGCACTATGATAAGATAGTTGTTTATTCCTCTTGTCAGTTGAAGAATTGCGAACAAAAATATCCTACTCATGATTTGGAGTTGGTACTAGTAGTTTTTATCCTAAAAATTTGGAGACATTACTTATATGGAGAGAAGATACAAATTTTCACAAACCACAAAAGCTTAAAATACTTCTTCACATAGAAGGAGTTAAATATGAGACAGCACAGATGGCTAAAGTTGGTAAAGGATTATGGTTGCGAGATTCAGTATAGCCCATAAAAGGCAAACATAGTGGCAGATGATCTAAGTAGGAAGACAACCCATTCAACAACCTTGATTGTCACACCCCCTCCCGGTTTACACTTTAAAACCAAAAGAGGATATAACGACAACAGTTACTGACCTACTTGTTAGTACTTACTGCCTAACTTAAGTGAAACCTACTTAAAACCTCAATATTCAAAATAACTTAGCAATAAATCAACTATGATATTAACCAGCATAAAGACTTAATTACAGTTCCAAAAACAAACATATGCCCAATGAAAAAGATAAGAATAAACATGGGTCCCAAAAGAAAAATAAGTCTCATAAGTCTCATACTCCTCTCCAAATATGTTTACATCAAAACAAGCTTAACCTAAACTTCTTCCTTTGATATCCGAACTTTGAGTGGCAAGCTGTAATGGATTCAACCGTGAGGAAACTAACCACTACCTGGGAAAAAGGAAAACATTTGAAAACCATGAGCTAGTGCCCAATGAGTGACTCATAGAAATACATTTCTTCTCAAGCCTTTCATATGCATTAATGTAAATAAATAAACATGCTGGAAATAATCTCAACCAACTTACATAGTATCATACATTAATCATAACGTTATAATCAATCATATTGTAAAACCTTAGTTGAGAACGAGCACTCATAGCTCAAGCTCCCAATGTCCATTCATGGCCATGAGACCCATACCTCGGTTCCATTATAAAGACTGTAGCCAGAAGACCGATACTTCTGCCTCTTATAAAGTACTACCTACGTGCACGTGGAGTATACTAAGTACCGTCAACAGTACTTCCTCAGATACCTTCTATAACTTCGGTACCCGGTATATTAGAAACATAACCTTCATCGAAACTTCGAGCATCATGAGCTTTAGGCATAGCACTTACCTAGCTTTCGCCATAAGAGCATTATTACCATTCAACATGCATGCTTCACAATTATAAACTTATAGTTGCGATACTCTTTCATTCAATAATAACATACGCTAGGATTAGTAAAACTCATTTAAGTAACTTAAAAGATCATTTTTAGGAAATTTCGTGAACCCTTTAAAACATAAGTATAAACTTTAGTTGCTTGTAAAACCCATGAACATTAGAATGAAATTCATTTGGACTGCATGTCCCTTTTTTTTGTGTACATATTTAAAAACATTTAGTCACTCACAGATCTTTAAGCTTGGTTCTTCCATATGCCTCCCCAATGGACATAGCTCCTACAAGTAAAAGAATAAGAGTCCAGTTGCCACTTTGGCCTTCCTTTAGATACTACTATTTTTACCAAGCTCATACTTAGCAAGGGGTTGCCTATTCATCCAACATTTCTAGATTCAACTTCTAACGTAAATAACTTGAAAACTAGAACTCATTTTAAGAAAGTTCCTTTTCCAAACATGTTCAGAATTTTGTTAACAATGTTACCATAATGTTTCAGTGTGAAACTCCGTATGGTTTAACCCAGGCCTTCAAATCTTTCCCAAAATCCCTAACCGTAACTCCCTGCTTGAGTAAAGATTCTAGGTTTAACTTCCAAAATATGTAACTCGAACCCTAGACCTTTTCTTTCCAAAGTTCATTCTAAAAACTTACTTTAAATGGTGTTCACAATAACACCTTAAAGTTTTGGCTTGAAAATTCAAGTGGTTCGATCTAGATCTATGTTTCTTCGTCGAGTGCCTAGAACACCCGAAAATGAACCTTCGGCTCTTCCTTCCTTCTCTCACCCTCTTTCCGGTGAGAACTTCCTTCCAAAGGCTCGATTTCTGAAACTAGACTCACAGATCTTTCCAACAGTACTAAGTTCATCTGGTTTGCTCGAGAAAATCGTCAAAAACGAGCTCTTGAGATTCTCTTCCCTTTTTATACTACCATCTAGCCCTTTTGCATGAAATATCCTTAAGCTACCTCACCCACTAGTAAAGATTAAGGGTCAAGATTAAGCCATCTATTCGGGTAACTAAAAGAGAAGTTTAAAACTAAGCGTTTATAACTGAGCGTTTCGAACAACTCGATCCTCGCTAGGAAAACTCGATGGAGAAGGGTCCTTACCCGATGGAAAATTGGATGGCTCTCTACCCTTTCCTCGATCACTTATACTCGACGCTCAACAGCATTTACTCGATACCTGCCTTGTGCTCACTTGATGCTCAATCACCTCTCAACATAATCAACATTTAGCCAGAAATTATCTTTGTGAAGCTAGATTAATAGGTAATCGAGAGCTAAGTTTCCAAACTTAACAATTTTCCTTCTTCAACTTATCATTTACCTCAAAATGCACAAATCCAATCTAACTGAAATATTTAACCCAACCCTTTGCTTAACTTAAACAATAAACATAATTAAAAAAAGAAAGTAAGGTGTGGGTTTTACACTGACTACTGGATGGACTCATGTATGCAAGGATCTTGAACGGGTTGAGATTGAAGTAGTAGTGGGGGAAGTCACTGCACAGTCGACATAATTGTTGGTGCAACCAACAGTGAGGTAGAAAATTATTGATGCTTAACAGGGTGATCCTCACCTTGTTGAGAATGTTTGGAAGGTGGAGTCAGGACAGGGTGGTGAATTCTTTATGTCCACAGATAACAGTCTCCTTTGTTAGGGACGCTTATGCGTACATGCAAACAATGACCTTAGGAAGGAATTATTGTCAGAAGCTCATAGCTCCCCATTTTCGATACATCCTGGATGTCATAAAATGTTCTTGAAGTTGAAACATTGTTATTGGTGGAATGATATGAAAAGAAAGATAGGAGAGTTCGTCAGTAAGTGCTTAGTGTGTCAGCAAGTGAAATCCCTGAGGAGAAGCCAATATGCTTGTTGTAGCCATTGAGCATACCAGAATGGAAGTCGTAGGTCTTCAGTATGTTGGGATGAGGTTTGTGAATGGAAGTTGCTACGACCTGAGCTAGTGAAGACAACAGATGGGGCAATACGTAAGATCCAAGCATGAATGGAAACAGCTCAGAGCAGACATAAAAGTTACGTCGATGTTAGGCGTAAAGACCTGAAGTATGAAATTGGTGACGAGGTGTTCTTGAAAGTAGCACCTATGAAAGGTGTTCTGAGGTTTGGAAGAAAGGGAGAACTAAGTCCGCAACTTATTGGGCCTTTTGAGGTCTTGGAAGGATTAACCCTGTAGCTAATAGGTTGGTGTTGCCACCATCTCTATCTTTCGTTCACAGTGTTTTTCATGTTTCTTTTTTGAGGAAGTATGTGACAGATCCATCCCATGTGGTAGACTCTGAACATTGCAGTTGCATGAAAACTTGAGTTATGAGGAGAAACTTGTTTAAATTCTCGGTAGGGAGGTGAGGACTTTACGCAATAGGAAGATAACTTTAGAGAAAGTTTTATGGCGGAATCACCAATTCGATGAGGCAACAAGGGAACAGGAGGATGAGATGAGAGCCCAGTACCTAGAGCTTTTTTAGGAATAAACTTTCGAGGACGAAAGATCTTGAGGAGGGAAGAATATGACATCCCAAATTTTTAGGTAATTTAATATTTTTTTTTTTTTGAAATATTTGGGAGTTATTGAGGTTAAATTGAAATGTTTTGCAGGGATAATTCAGTTTTAAAATTTGCTTCGATGTAAAAGTTGGAATTTAAATTTATTATAAGAAGAATTTGGGCTATACTTCAATTTTAATTTAATTTGGAAGATTAAATTAAATTTGGGATAGTTTTTTTATTTGGAGAAGAAAATAAATTTAAATCAATTTTGTGGATAATTTATTTAAATTTGTTGCAAATATATATATACATACTTATTAAGTCAAATCCGTAATTACTTATATATATTATATATATAATATATATATATATATATATATGTTTATATTTTATTCTCTTTTTCATCTCCAAAACAAATCCCAAACCCTTTCTGTATTTTAAGTCTCAACCTTTTTTGCAACACCTATAGAATCTTAATTGAATACTCTGAAATTGTCCCAAACATAACAACCAAATAATTTCAAGAACTTATAATATATTTTGAACACCCAAACTAATTTGAAAGGGTAAAAATTTACGATACCCACGAAATCTAACTTCCTCTGACACAATTGAGTGCAAGATGGAAAATGTTTGATGGAGTTTGAACGATCTAAACTTGTAAAACTACTCAAGTAATTTATCATTAACAAAAAAAAAAAAAAAAAAAAAAAGCCAACAACTCCTAAGCATATTGATACAACACTTCAAGAAAAGCCTGAACTTCAATTTAAAATGTGTTCCTTGAGTCATATAATTGACATACAAAGTAACACAAATTTGGACAATAATAGTGATATCTCAAGAATTTGGACAATAACTGGACAGTACTCTAAGAACCTCCTTGGCATTAGCAAGATGAAGTTTGATAGCCACCAAGTCTTTGGATGGCAAGAACAAAAGAGTGATTCACCTTAATCTTCGGACTTTGGATCCAATGCATTGTCTCACACTTTCATTTCTTCCATTTCTTCAATAACTATTACTACTCAACTCTCTAAACCAAAAATAAAATTAAAAGGATTTATGTAAAGGGGAAAAAAAGGAAGAAGAAGGATTTATATAGAGAAAAAATAAAAGATAAAAACAAAAGATCATGAGAAATGGAAAATACGAATGAGAGATTTTAAAAATCACTTTAAAGAGTTATCAGAAAATACCTACTACTTTTACTTATCCTTTTTCTTTGTAGAGAATGGTTCAGAGCAATGACAAGAACTCTATTTCATCGAGCGTCGAGAGTAGCGGCGAGTGCTAAAATTTAAGTTCATATCCAGTTGCTTCCAGTTTCAAGAAATTTATTCCTCTAGAGCCTTGAGGACTATAAGGGTAAAAACTATTACCATCTAGTGAGATACTTTCAATATTGATAGTTACCACAGATTATGCCCTAAACCCCAAAATAAACATTTCCAGTTTTCAGCACAAGAAAATCAACAAGAAAATTAAATCAAATTCATAAGTATTGAGAGATAAATGGAACTCTGAGACTTACCTAGGGTCAGCGTCTCTCAACTTTCCCCCACCAATAGCACATTCGATTTCAATAACGAAGGGCGACGAGGTTTCAGAAGCCACTGTGTAATCGTGGATTGTTGATCGAAATGGTCTCTGCGTCGTCATTAGTTTTGAAAGGAGGAGAGTAAGAGTCGTCGTTGGGATTGAATGAAGTGAGAGCCACATCTTTTGTTAAAGAAATGTAGAAGAAGGAAGTAAAAGTCCACATATTTGAAGAAACCCAACGAAATGACAGACACTGGCGGTGGCAGCATAGAATCAGCTGTTGGGATTGACGCCCTAAAGTCTCGTGTCCTGTAGTTTGTAAATAGTTTGTACAAACACTCGTGATGTATAATATATGATATTTACTTCACTTCTTGATTTTTCTGATCTGAATATTTTATTTGCTTTACTACAAACCAATAAAATAAAATCCCTGGTTATCTTTATGTAACTTAAGCATGTATTGGTGACATACAAATAGATCATGTCTTAAGTGATAACCAAAATGGTCAGTAGTATATAGACATAGGAGGGAAACCTTATCCTGGTCATGCTATGGATGCGGCCCGCTTTGTGGAATATATTCAAGTGTTGTGACTTCTCATAGATTTTCTGATCCTGATCATTCGTGTAGGGGACATGCGAGCGGGGGCATCTTATATAAAGAGTTTGTATAAGACCTGACCACGAAGTATTAACGTCTCATTATATAACACCATTCATGACAGAGACTTCACTTCACTAAGATGACCATAGGTAACATGACCTCAATCCTGAGTGAGTTGGGAACTCCTGCCATTGAGGGCGATCCTTGATTTGCATGGGTGCACTTGGCCAGGCTGTAGACTCAAACCAACAACTTTGGGGATTCGTCTGATTTGGGAGCTGAGAAATCAACTACACAAGATTGAATTCACTTCTTCCCTGAAATAGGGGTAAGTAGATAGATAGCTCCCTTAAGGGCTGATTCCGGGGCTCGATGTGGCGCCACACACCTTCTCATGGCCTGAGAGGTGTTCACACATAGTTGGACTATTTTGTATTGTTCATTAGAGGGATCAGTGGTACATAAGGAGTGAGATGTAACTACAGAAGCAAAACGATAAGTTAGCCCAACTGTACTTACGAGCATCTGTGAAGGGTTATCGTACTCATGATTGGTTATATTCGATGGATACAGAAATATATCTATTGTAAGAAGAGTTCAACTGTCGATCTTTAGTGGAATGCCTGGCAATTAACGGATGGTGGATTTTGCGGCTAAAGAGTTTAGTCAGCTATTCACGTACCATAGGAGCTTCTAGTCATAGGTTCATGAGGTCCCCTTAGTAGCTTTGATAAAAGTTCAGAATCAGTTTTTTGGGTCAGTTTGAAATGTTCAAATTGACAAGAGGGAGTTCGATTATATATGATATAATTGGACTAGTTAATTATATATGATATGATGACTAAATGTATGAGATATATTATATTGGAGGAAATTGGATGTAAATATGATTTATGTCAAGTAGAGGAGAAAACACTATAGTTGATATATGATATCAAACTATAGGTTAAGAATATAATATGACTATATTAATTATTTTATTAATTAGGCGGTTATGAGATAATTGGCCGAAGTTTTCTCTAGAATTGTGCGAAAGTGAGAAGTTGAATTCAGTTCTAGTAACTGAATAGTAAAATGAAAATAGTTTTCATTTTGAAAGATATGCGAAAAATTCTCACGATATGAAAGCCTTGCATCGCTTAGTGTTAAGCGTCTATGCGATAATTACCGCCTTCCTAAACGATCGCACACCCGCATTTACTAAACGATCGCCCGCGATTTCTTAAACGATCGCTTACCTTTACTAGATGATCGCTTAGCGCACCAAGCATAACTAAATGATCGCTTACCTTTTGATAGATGATCCCTTAGCATCTACTACACAATCGTGTACCCCGACCTAAACGACCAAGCACCCAACTATGTGATAGTCTTCCCTTTTCTCCCACTTGCTTGTTCGTAGTACATGATTGCTTTTCCTCCTCCCCTTTACCAATTCCATCAAAGTCCACCCTTTGGATTCTCACTCCGAGAATACTGAGGGCTTCAAGTGGTGGTGTTGTTACCGGTTGCTTGTTGTTCGTGTACTGTTGTTCGTGTAAACGACCGTGGTGCAACTAGACGATTGCTTGCTGGACGAGTAGGAATGAGAGGAGTTCGTTCACATTGGATCGAGTTCTATTGAAGAAAGTCTACAACTAGTACATTCTCTCGGACTTTTGTTTATTTTTTTCTTTTAAAGCATGCCAGTAATTAGTGTTTTCAATGCATATCTGTATGTTAGAATGTATGTGTGGAAATTCTGTCACAATGAAATTGAAAAGATCTACTTCCGCTCATAGGTACTCTTGTATAAGAGATCCTTCATTAGCAACGTAAACTGAACCAGCAGCATGAAAGAATCATCGATATAGTGAAGAGGAACCACTAATGTGAAGGGTTTGGATTACCTCCCTCAATTTTTCATCTCTTTAAATATATGACACCATAAAACATATAAACCACAAATTACTTGACGTTTAAAAAAGTGTCGTGTAAAAATGAAATTAAAAAATTCTGAAAATTTCTACCAAGCTCCATTTTTTTTTCATTATTCTTGATGTTTTTCATCAAATTTACATGTTACTTGATGTTTTTAAAAAACGTCAAGTACTCAAAACTTTCAAGCGTCAAGTAATGTGGTTTTGATTTAGATTAAAATGTTTGCAACGTTTACAAAATTGGTCGTATTCACGGTGTTATTAGAATAACACACCGAACCTTATTCATATACTATTTAGCTTTTAGGTTATTACTTGATCATGATCCATCTGTATGTCGACCACAGACTATTCACGTTACATTAAATAACCTTGAATATTAGTTTATTGGATTGAGTTATGCAAGTCTAAACATCAAATAAAATAACACTTCACATTTTGAAAAATGTCAACTAAACATAAACGTCAACTAAAAGAAACATACTGACAGACGAAAAAGGTCACCAAATGAGTCTTTGTTAACATGCCAAAATAAACAACTAATCATTTATTTGTTGATTGTGTTTTAATCGCTACAAGAATTTTGGCCTTTAATGTCGATTGAAAAAAGTGAAATCGGATGTATAATATCGGTTTTGTTTTTTTAAAAAAGCGGATCTTTATTGTCGATTTTAAACGACATTAAAGACTCGCTTAATTTTTCCCTCTTCACTCTCCCTCTATTTTATTTTTCCTCTCATTCTCACACTTCCCTCTTCAGACCCTCTTCTTTCTCACTTCTCTCTTCCAAACCCTTGCCAATGGGTAGTGTAACCCGCACCGCCGTGCAACCCGTGTAGGTCTGTCATGGTGTAGATCTGGCTTCCGTGCAGGTCTGTTCGTCGTGCAACCTGTGCCACCGCACCCAGTCGCCCGGATCTGAAGTCCAGATTTGAAGTCGCCTAGATCCATGTGCCGCCGTTTGTCGTTCGATCTGAAGTTCACCATTCGTCGTTCGTCCAGATCAGTATGCTCTTCTTCTCTTTCCTCTCTTAAACTCAACAATTTTTGTTCTTATGTTACGCCTCTCAACTGTTTGTGTAAATGTCTCAATGAAGTCAGCTGCGGTTTCACTTCAATATATTTCTCTACTCCTAGATTTGGGCCTACTTTTTATGTTTCTATGGCTTTGAAATTCGATTTGATTAATGGTTTTGTTGTATATGATACATTTGTTGAAGTATTGGCAAGAGGCCTTGCAAAGAGTTGCTCCTAAGTTGGGTATGCGTGAGCAAGAGCAGTGAAAGCGAAATGTTGAGCGCAAGGCACTGGGTAGACGCTGTCTCTTATACACATCTAGATGTGTATAAGAGACAGGTGTTACACGATGAGGTAAACGATCGTATAGCAGATGCGTGGAGCTAAGCGATACGCTAGACGATTGATAACTTTTAGAAATACAAATTATTTATACTGCTTTATTTAGATATTGCGGTTAAAAGAGAGGAAAGTTGCATCAATTGTATGGAAATTGACTAAGAAATGCAAGAATTATAAATTGTCACCAATACACCAACTAACACCATTGCGATGGTAGAAAAGAATATTTCAAGTCTATTTTGCAGGAAATTAAGTCAAGGTATACGTTCATGGCTCAAGAGAAAAAAAACAACGCATCTACGTCGCAATGTGCCCATCATTGCTGATCGGAAAAGATCCGGGAAGATTTAAGAGACAAGGCCGAGAGGTGAGTCTCAGGGCATATCCTTTCAATCCCTGCCGTGAAGCTCTATATCAAGGTCACTCCTACCGGACGAGCAAGCCTTAGAGGGAAGCTCTTCCTTCCATTCACTCAATTTCGTCGGCAAGCAAATCCACCGTCCAGATCTATGTCAAGACGTTGGCACTCTTCTATATTTGTTTCTATCTCTTATCATCAATTGTATTCATCTTCTTAATCCCTATCATTCACACCATGTATCAGACGCTAAATATTAGTATTGAATGTCATGATCATTTTCATCTCTATCTTTCTGTCTATTTCGGTTCCTCCATTAACCATTTTCTCCATGATGTTTTCTTAATCCCTTGGTAATTAGTATGAATCTAACAAGTAAATTAATCTGTGCTAAAGAAATAAAGATGTTTAGCTAAAGCATGCTAGACGGCATCTTCACCTGTGAGAGCATAAGTGAAGATGCCATTCTGCTTGTCAAGAGAAGGTTAGAAGAATGCGTTAACTAAAGCAAGAAGTACTTCCAGAGATGGAGTCAACCTTACGTTCATTACGTTCATCCCTGCTTCACCACAGAGATGTGTGATCAAGGCCGATCATTGAGAGGTGTACACCAAGGGAAAGCGAAACCGTAGTTAAATCTTTAAGCAATTAATGAACTTACAATGTTTATATTAATTATCCTTTCTATTTTTGTTTCATACATAAAGACTTGCCACCGCATAATACGATCCTTTGTATAATCTTCACAATCAGTTTCAATCTCAGTATCATGTATCAGTATCCTGTATCTTGTATCATAATAGCTTAGGTTTACTTTTATCGCATTTTATTTTATTATCACAACTTTACTTTACTGCATAATTTTACTTTATCGCAATTTAAATACCTGTATAAACACAAATTTTTATTAATTGAAAAACCCCCGGTCACATATATCACGAACGTAATTCATTAACTACGCAATTCCTATGTTCGACCTTGGTTCACTCCGAGAAATTTGCGGTAGAATTATACTTAGTTTCAATGCAAGGAAACTTATGACAACGTATAGCATAATACAAGCATTTCATTAATAACGCATACATCTAGAAGTAGTATCACATATCATCACATTACATTACACATTATGTGCGTAACAACGATCGTGTAGATATGCACGGGCGCTAAGCGATAGACTACACGATGGCACTACGCAATGGGCTTGAGCGCTAGACGATAGCCGTGTTGCGCTAGACGATGAGCAGACATGCTACTGATGGAACACGAGACATACACAGCGGAAAAAGGACCTAATTACACTCTAATTACTTTTTAATTTAAAGAAAATTAGCATGCAATTGAAGGAAAAAAAAAGTAATAAAAAAATATCTTTGAAGCTCCCAAAACACTTTTCCTCGCTAAATCTCAACCCGAACTCTTCCGGACCACCACTAGAGTTGACCTACTATCCTCTGGACTCAGAACCGAGTTGTGGGATCTGATGGATGAAGAACCCAAGAGAGAGAAAGAGATGGAAAAAAGATGGAGATTTTTTGGGTTGGGTTTTTAATTTTTTCAACCCAATTTTGAAAAATAAATTTTGCAAAAATGGGAAAAGTCTTTAATCCAAATTCAAAGCCTATATTTATAGAAAAAAGTCATGCAAAAATTGCATGAAATCAATTCATAATAACCCAACACCTAAAATCCACTATCTAAATGGGCTTAATGTCTCCACTATAAACCAACACCTAGCCCACTATTTTGTTAGTGGAATTATCCAACAAAAGTTTGGATTTTCCCACGAACTTTAGTCAAAGGGCAAAATAGTCATTTTGTCAAAGTCAAACTTTGACCAAAAATTCAACATTTTGACTTTTTATGATTTTTTTCGTATTGACTAATTTTGACCTCCCGAGCATGAATCTGCATTCATTTTCTCAAAATTCAAATCACATTTGAATATAAGGTCGGTCAAAGTTTGACTTTTCAAAGTCAAAAGTCAACTCTTTGACTTTTTACATCTTTGACCATTTCCATTATTTCTAAGCTTCTGAATATAAACGTATTCATATTCTTGATATTTAAATCACATTTAAATATTAAAGTTGTATCTCTAAATTGAAAAATCAACCACTATATTACATATACTTGTTGGTTTCTCTCTCTTTACCTAATTCGAACAATTCGAATTATTCTATCATATTGTTCTAAGTTTATTCCATATGATCGTAGGGGAACCTAATGAACTGATAGATCATGGGCTCCAACGATCCGAGATTAGCTGGGTAAACTCTTTAGATAGAGCTAATCAACATTCGTTAACTAACAGGTCATTCCACTATAATCCCGTAGTTGCACTCCCCTCACTATAGATATATTTATGTCCATTTGATATAACCATGATTAGTAAGCTAATCCTTCACAGGTTGTTCGTAATCTCGGCTGGGTCATAAAAATCGTTTTACCCCCAATACTACATCTTGTTCCTTAAGTTCCACTGATCCTCTAATGAACAATTGGTTTAAGGTCCAACCTATAAACTGAGCCCTTCTCGGGTCAAAGAGAGGGTGGGGCCCCTTGTTCAAGACCTGGATTCAATACTAAAGGGAACAACCTATCTACTATCCCTATAATGGGTAGGAGTGAATTTCGTCTTGCACCATCCACCTTATCTTACCCCTAAAATGGGAGATTTATTGGGTCAACGATAATGAGCTGCCCTCACCTATGTAGATCTTGGATAATTCCAAGTGAACAGGAGTTCATAGTTAGCTCAAGATTAGGTCATCAATTAACAAAATAGTCAGTTTTATACATAAAATGGCATTTAGAACGTAAAAAATGACTATTTCATGGTTCAGTCTTATGCAAACTCATTGCATAGGATGCCCCCACTCACATATCTCTATATGAACGCTTCAGGATCATATCGTTTGTACTAACTACAGAGTAGGCCACATCTATAGTGTCCCCAGAACAAGGCGCCCAACCTTATCCCTATACTATAGACCATTTTTAGGCTATATATTTGAACTTGATCCACATTTATGTCACTACATAAAGTTCAAACTACATTAAATAGCTTCAGGACCTTAGTTTATTGGATTCAAGATTACAATTTCAATAACAACTTTATCGAAAAAAATAGAATATGTTTATTAATTTACAAACTACGAGTTTTAGGACATAAAATCCACAGCTACACGATAGGCGGAATGCCAAGCGATAGGCGATGACGTTAAGCGATAAGCGAATGCGTTAGACGATAAGGCGTCAGCGCTAAACAATGGAGGTAAACGATGGGTGTGGTAGCTAAATGAAGCCTATGCGCGAGATCGTTTACTAAACGATTGAGCTACATGGTGGGCTGCTGGAGCTAAGCGATAGATGCAGGAACTAAACGATTGATTGACTTGAGAACATGTGCATTATTCTAATTAAATACACTAAAAGAATGTTTGACTCATAGTTTTAATAAGTTTTAGTTGATGACTCACATTTTTAAAAAGAAGATTCTCTCATTTATTCAACTATTGAGTTTTCTTGTTTTGCAGGTGCAACAAAGGAGTAAAGATTTGGTATCGCAACCACTTTATACTTTTTCTTGGGGAACTCTAGTAAAGAATTTTTCCTTGAACGTACCATTTATACACATTCCCAATAAACACGGTTAGTTAAATATGAATTCTAATCACATTTTCACTTTCAATCCTTTGTCCCAAACCTTTTTTGTTTGTGATCCTTTGAACAATAGTGGTCAGACAAAGATGACTATAACCAGACACTGCTAAAGCTGAGGGGTCTGTTCAAGAAGAATTATGAAGGGATCCATACTTACCAAGTGGAGAGGGACAGTAAACTCATAATTTTGTAAAATCATAATGTTTGTATTACTTGTAATTTGTGTTTTCAAGGGCTGAATTATTGTACGGCCTTTTAAATTATAATTTTATAGCAGAATTTGTGGACTAAATGTAATAGATTTGCAATCCATACATAAATAATATGTCATAGCCATAGCGTTCGATGATGATGTATCATGATATTTTTTACCAAAAAAATGGATTCGGCAACAGAATTTAAAAAAAACGAACGAATTCGAGCTTCAATGTCGGTTAAGAATTAAAAAAAAAAGAACATAGGCTTTAACGTTGGTTGCAACTAACATTAAAGACTTTTAATGTCGGTTGCAACCGACAATGAAGGTTGTGTTATTGAAGCCCTTTAATGTAGATTTAAAACCGACATTAAAGGTTTTAATAACACTATCTTTAATGTCAGTTTTAAATCGACATTAAAGTCCAAATTTTTTCTAGTGAATGTCAACTATGAGTCCCACGCTATTTTTAAACGGAATGCAAAAAGGTATCGTGTTGTTCTTTAGTGAAACGACGTTGTTTTGGTCTCTCCTAGCTCATTCAGGATTTACTTCTTCCCATTTTTTTCTTTTCCTACCGTTTTTTCTCTTCTTACACCGTTTTTTCTTTTCTCCTCTAGCTCATTTAACATTCCAGTTTTTTTTTTTTTATTTTCTTTTCAAAATGACTTAAGCTGAAGGTTCTATAATCCATTTAATTTAGTCCTTCTTTTTCAGTATTTTCAACGAACTCAAGTAGTTTCTATTAAAAAAGTTGACAAGTATAATATAAGAATATATATTTGACATGCATTGTATAGTTTAATAATAATGACAAACATTTTCTTGTATACCCTTTACTTATTCTTGGTGGATAAAATGGTTTTTTGTTTTTTTAATTAAAGTTAAGAAGATAAAGTGTCAGAAAAAAGTTGACAAGTATAATATAAGAATATATATTTGACATGCATTGTATAGTTTAATAATAATCTCAAACATTTTCTTGTATACCCTTTACTTATTCTTGGTGGATAAAATGATTTTTTTGTTTTTTTTAATTAATGTTAAGAGGATAAAGTGTCAGAAAAAAGTTGAGAGAACAAAATTTTTTTCTTGGATTAAACCATCTATCTTATTGTCAGGACAACAGAATGAATCTCCACATATTTAAAGAGTAACGGTTCGTAATATTTATGGTGTATCTAGAATACATTTTCAAGTGTATAATTTAAAAAAGAAGTCATTTAAAAAAAATGAAGTATTTGGCAACCGCTCAAACTAATTTTTCAAATGTATTTTAATAAGTTTTTATCAAAAATATTTAAATAAAAATGATTTTTTTTAAAATACTTTTTTCTCACGTCAATCTAAACCGACCCTTATATTTAGTACAAATTTCATACATTACACATGAAACACGTCTAATAATGAATCTAGGTCAATTATTTGGGATGATAATTGTGGTATGTTACTCAATTAAGAATCTTAGAGGAAAAAATTAACAATTACTTGAACGAATTTTAAGAATGGGATGAAATTAAAATCATTCAAGACCAAAAATTTTTCATTAAAATGCATCATTTTAATGTGTTTTCCCTCGTACATTAAATTAATTTATTATAGAATGTTTGTTTAACTCGAAAATCACTCATGGTTGCAAAAATCAATACTTCTATTTCACCTAGATATGTCAACATGAGCTTATAAAGTGTTCAACTGTGCTAGAATTTGTATTGTCGACCTTTAGAAGTTTGATTTTTTCCATCCAATTTAAAATTTAATAGTTATTTCTAAATGTTCAATTTATTCGAGATAAACGTGACTATGGAAATATAAATTGTTTTATTAAATTTAAAAAGTATTGTATAAGTATTTGGGTCACGTGGAACTACAATTTTCAAAAGGATAGAAATAAGGAATTTTAGTTTTTTTTTTTTTAAATATTAATATTTTCGATTATGTTCAATTCACTTTAAAAAAGAATAAGATTCCAAAGTTCCTTTTTGAGTTATTATAAAAGACTAAATATTGTGTTAAAGTTTGTTCCATCTTCAAAATTCTCATAGAAACAAAGATAGTGCTAGTACAACCATGTATATCCCCCAACTTCAAGTGTCCGAGACTAAGTATGAAGCAATTAAGTTGATCAAGAAGTATGAAAAAAATTGTGAAGAAGGTGTTCGTCGAAAAGCTATCAAAGACATTGCTCGAGGTTCAACTCAAATCAACAATAATCAAGGAATGATATCGAGAATCCTGAAAACTAATGACGATGTTCCGCACAAGCTTAGCTCATATGCTCATATAGAACCAAATAAACAAATAGGAGGAAAAGCTCAAGTACCCACTACAAGGGTTCTTGATATAAAGACATCTAATATGCAATTTAGTCGAGAGCAGATAAAGGAAATTTTTCAATACCATGATAGCGACAATGATGGTTTCCTCACAATAAGGGATGTAACAGAAGCTTTTGTTTTTTTAGGATCCATTCTTCCACTCTACAAAGCTTATCATGGGATGATATACGCCGATACTAATAAAGATGGTCGTATCAGTTGGGATGAGCTAGACAAACTCATCGATTATGCAAATAAATTTATCAAGAAGAAATGATCATTTTTTAGCTACTTTCACATGCATTTCATGTATGAAGGTAAATTTCAATTTGAAGTCAACCATTGAAAATAATAGTCTAAACACATGTAAAGACTAGTATATTTGAAATAAAGAATTCATCTACCCTTTTTTTCCTTCTTGCAATTATTGATTGCAATGCTTATTTTTGTACTAGTAAACTGGAATGCAGGAGAAGCCGTATTCAAATCATCAATTAAATAAGAAAGCAAACCATAGAATCTGGTGTTAGGATAAATGATATAAAAGAATTGAATATACTAGCAAAATAATTATATTTCAATTAGATATAGTACACATGTTGTATATAATGATAATGTTCAAACAAAAATTTATAAAAATCTCAAAAGCTTGTAAAGATTCAAAAGGTAGTCAAGGCACGCTTCTGATAAGCATTGTCCTGAAGACAATTATTCGCTTTGCACATGCTACAGATTACAGTGATTGTCTCAATGACATGCCCAACGGAGGGTGTCCAATCCTCTCTTAGGCCGTTAAATAAAATTTATATTTACCAATTAGTACTACCATTCTACTAAGTAGTACAAGTGGCAATATTGAATCGATCCATAGGAAAGCACAAAGATTTGTTTCATAAAGCCTGTTCTATAGTTAATGAGGTAAATAGAGGAGAGGGGGTATGCGTAAAATAAATGTTGGGATTTGTGCCCTAAAGCCTCATAATTAATTATTTTATTAATTTAATTATTGATTATGAAATATTAGTGTATCCATTAACTAGAAAAATCCAAGGTTATTACATGTAGTCTTGAACATTATGTAGTTGATATATAGAAGGAACATGCTCAAGAAATAACCTAAAGGTCTACAGTATATGGATGAGGTTGGGTGCCTCATCTGAAGAGATTTAATCCCAATGCGAAAACGATTTATCATTTTGTCCCAATTTTTTTTACAAAATACTACATAGCATAAACATAAAAAATTAGGCTAAACATGCTTTATAAAGAAATTAATTAGAGAAAATGAATTACAACTTTGTAGAACCAATTCTTAAAGACCTTTTCCCAATCTTCTAGATCCACTGCGTGATCAAACCACGAGCAAGACACGACCAACACTCTTTTCTACTATTCTCTTTAGAATAAGGAAGCTTGTGGGAGCTTTAGTGTTCTTGGAGAAGGGAAAGGCAAAACCAGGGAACGCTTCTCTATTATTATTATTATTATTTTTTTATTATTATTTTTTTTTTACATAAGAGTGAAAGAGAGTTATTCTGTATTTCTTAGACTTGAAGGGATCAGAATAAAACGTGAGGGAGTTAAATCCTCTCATTCCACTAACTATTCCTCTGCAATGTAGGGGAATTGACTAATTAATTTATTAATTTGGAATTTAAATTAATAATTAATTAAATAATGAGTCAAATTAAAATTTATTTAATCTTTAATTAAATATCAAATATTTAATTAGTTTCATATTTGAATCATGCTCAAATATCCATGTCTCTCATAACCTATAGTTTACTATGAATCTCATCCGCATTAAATTTATTATATAGGTTCAATATGAACCAATTCATATTATTTAATATATGAACCTCAAATATTATTCTCTCATATTATATAGTTTTTAATTTGAATCTAATTTAAGTAAACTATAATTTATAATGTATCTAGATACATTATATTAAATTGTATTGTATACAATAAATTCCCTTAAACAATAATTTAAACACTTCAAATTTACAACACATATATCTTTGTTTAGTCCCATTATGAGCTAGAGAGAGACCTTATGGATCTACAATTATAAGCTCTAATGATACAAGATTAATTAATTAAACTTTTTCATTAAATTAATCAACATTCATTAACTATGGGGCGCTCCATTATAGACCCACAACTGCATTCTTTTGAACTGTAGAATATTTATGTGTCTATTGATTTTTAAACATTTCTTGTAAGTCAATTCTTTACAGGTTGTTTGTAACTACAACTGGGTCAAATTTTTGTTTTACCCTTATAGTTACTTCTTGCTTCTTAAGTACCACTAATTCTCTAATGAACAATATATTTATGGTCCAACCATAAACAAAATCTCTCTCAAGCCAGTGAGAGGGTGAGGCCTCATTGTTCAAGTCATGGAATCAGCACTTAAGAGAACAACCTATCTACTTACCCTAAAGGAGGGAAGGAGTGAATTTCGTCTTGTGACGCTATGTTCCCAACTCCCCACTTGGTATCATTCCCTTACCTACAAGAACTTTCACCTTTTCCCACGCAAAAAACATCGCGCAAAGTACTAAAAACGTTGGGACAGGTTATGTCAACAAATTTTTTTGTGTCAGTATAGTCATCGTCGTTTCCATGTTGGGAGAAGTGCCTCCCAACGAAAACTATTTTTTTCGATATAAATACTATTTTTACCAACGAAATTTTTTGCGTTGGCATATGTGTTTTTTCAACAAAATACAATTTGGACAACAAAAAAATTTTTCTAAACAACAAAAATTTCAAGTTCAATAGACCAATATCTGTCAACATTTATTTGCGTCGATATAAGTTGTTTATAATTTTATATATATTTTGTAATGATTAAATAACCAAATTTTTATTTCCTTAATACCTAATTATGCATAAACAAAAATTAATCTCCAATCAAATCACTTGGGGGAAAATATATCAAAATTAAGCTTATAAATTTAAAAATAAGACTAATATTCAATACACAAGCTATAAAAAAAAAAAGCTTATTCTTCCCTTAGCCAAAATACCCTAAACCCCAATAAGTGAGATACTAAACCAAACTAAGTAATCATCTCAAAATCTTCTCACAATCTCCAAAAAATAATCTTTAGGAATTTATACTAACAACCTGAAATAGGACAAACAGATATTATGAAAGATTTCTTAAAAACAACAAAGAAAAATGTACAAAAAGATCTTAACAATCACACAAAGACTTTAAACAAAATGTTTAAAATGGTTGTAAGGAATGATCCCCCTCTTAAGCTACAAACATGTCATCAATGTTCATAATTAAAACATGGACACCACAAACAACCATTTTACTATCTAAAAAGTGATTAAAATGGTTATAATTAAGATGTGAACCCCCATTCACACTATGAGCATGTCGTAAATTCATTTAAACAAATACATAAACGCCCTTTAAACCACCACAACTATCGGATCCCTACAAATTAGCCAAGAACAAAATTTCTTTAAAGTGCACAATTAGGGCCGGCTTTTTTTCCCAAGGAAAAAATAAATTTTCCTTTTAAAAAAAAAAAAAACCAACAAATTTTTTTTCACAAACATAATACGGTCTCCCCTCCCCCCTTCCCATAGCTCGCACACGTGTTCCTGAGTTCCACCTAAGTTCCATTTAAACCTACAAAGTAGTAACACATGCATAAAACGTGTTGAAATGAATCCCTCCTCCCTAAATCCATCTAAATTTCTTTCAAGACTAAACCAGTCATTTGATAGTCCTAAAAGCATATAACTCAACTCTCGGATCCCTACAAATAAGCCAAGAACAAAGTTCTTTTAATGTGCATAATTAGGCTTCTAGATAATCTAAAAAACAATTACAATATATACATCCCTCCCCTCCAGCCAAGCTATGAATGTGTCTTAGTTCCACCTAAATGCCATTTAAACCTATAAAGTAGCAACAAATATATAGAAAGTGTCAAAGTAAATCCCTTCTCCCTAAATCCACCTAAATTTCTTTCAAGACTAATCCCGTCATTCGATAGTCCTAAAAGCATATAACTAAACTCTAGGATCCCTATAAATAAGTCAAGAACAAAGTTCCTAGACAATTAGGCTTCTAGATAATCTAAAGTTGCTAAATCCACTAAAATGCTCAAATTTGAAATTGCTACCATAACTGCATGATAGCCACAACATGACCAAATTATGTTCCTAAATCCACTAACCAAGAACTGAAAGTTGTCATGAAGAAAATTTTTGGAAAAGATCCTTGAAGCTGAAGCAAAGATCATTTCAAATTCCGTTTTTATTGAATATAAAGTTTTATAGCAAAACAACAACAAGATATGCATTACTTAAAAATACAGCATGCTTTAAAACAATTACATAGAGTTTCGGAAACCCTTACTTTTGAAAAACTCTTTCTTCAACGACTCCCTTGTACAAACCACAAATAGAACTCCTTACATGTGGATGTCCTTCTTCACACGGACACCACCACTTGGGAACCTATTGTATTCTGTTGCGATAAAGGATTCAAGTAAGGGTTGTGGACTTTGCTTGAATCCTTGGAAGAGGGAAAGATGTGGAAAGGATGAGAGGGATGAGAAGAACTTTTCTTCTCTGTGAGTTTTTCCTTAGAGAGAACACTTCTTTTTTTAGAGAATTAAAGAAGAAGATGATTCATTCAACTTCTTGAATCCCACGTAAGTTAACTTGAGAGAATGGGGGGAGTGATTTATAACTCCATTCCTTTTTATTAATTTCAATTAAATTAATAAAATAGAATATATATATATATATATATAATAACTACTTTATTTTATATATACATATATGTTATATCAAATATAACATATAGCCTATAGTTTTATATTGCATCAAATATAACATAAACTATAGATTTTATTCTCTCTCAATTATACATGGCATTTAATATAAATTACATTTATATTAAATCCACTTATATGAATCTCATCCATATAAAAGATATTTGGATCCTATCTAAATATTTAATTCCTCTCAATATAAATCATATCTATATTTTATTACATGAATCTTATTCATATAATTGGTATTTGAATCATATTGAAATTCCTCTCAATTATAGTGTATCAAATACATTATAATGAATTATATCATATATAATTAATTCCCTCAATTAATTTGAACACATCAAATTAATCCAAAGATTAAATCTCAATTAAATCTCTGTTGAGCTACATTATAATGGACTTGTAGATTGAAGCTCCAACAGTACTCGAATAATTAATTAAACTCTTTAATTAAATTACCCAACATCCGTTAATTGTCGGTCAGTCCACTAAAGACCAACAGCTGCACTCTTCACACTACATGTCCATTGGATATAACCAATCAATAATGCGCCCTTCACAAATTGATCATAAGTATAGTTGGGCCAAAATACCATTTTGACCCTGTAGTTACATCTAACTTCTCAAGTACCACTGAGTTCTCTAATGAACAATAAGTCATAGTCCCATTATGATCAAGTTCCTCTCGATCCAGGAGAGGGTATGGCCACTATGTTCAAGACCCGAAATCAACCCTTGAGGGAGAAATTTATCTACTTGCCCCTGCATCAGGGAAGAAGTGAATTCCGTCTTGTGTAGTTGTGTTCCCAGCTCCCCAGTCAAACGAATCCCCAAAATGATAGGCTTGTTAAGTTAGCAATTTGGCCACTCTCACCCATACAAATCAAAGGACCACCTTCATGAGCAGGAGTTCACAACTCACTCTAGATTCAGTTCATGTCGGCTATGGTCATCTTAGTGAAATGTATGTCCCTATTATTAACAGTGTTATATAAAGAGACTAATCATTTCATGGTCTGGTCTTATACAAACTCTATATAGGATACCCCCGCTTGCATGTCTCCACATGAATGATCAGGATCAGATCATTTGTAGCACTTTACAACACTTGTAACACATACAAAGCAGGCTATATCCATAGTGTCACTAGGATAAGGTACCCAGCCTTATCCATCTACTACAGACCGTTTAGGTTATTATTTAAACAAGATCCACTTGTATGTCTCTACATACTTGTATATGCTTATGAAATAACACTTATTTTATTAACAACAATATGTTTATATAAAGTTTACAAACTATGAGATTACAAGGAGACTTAAGACACCATTCCCAACAATCTCCCACTTGTCCTAAAGATTAAGGAGACTAATATACAATACAAATAATGTA
Organism: Benincasa hispida; assembly: GCF_009727055.1. Taxonomy (NCBI): domain Eukaryota; kingdom Viridiplantae; phylum Streptophyta; class Magnoliopsida; order Cucurbitales; family Cucurbitaceae; genus Benincasa; species Benincasa hispida. The sequence goes on from NC_052355.1 coordinate 2,977,882, forward strand.
CAAAAATACAATAAACTATGGCATACATTATACCTCAGTAACATATCCCACTTGCCTTAAAGAATGTACTGCATATCCTATAGACTCAGACTTTCTAGATGATCCTCGAATAATTTTTCCATGAGAGGCTTTGTAAACGGATCGGCAATGTTCTGCTCCAAAGAAATTTTTGTGACAATCACGTCACCTCGATGCACAATCTACCGAATCAAATGATATTTTCGTTTTATATGCTTGCTTCTTCGATGACTCCTAGGTTCCTTAGAATTTGCTACAGCACCACTGTTATCACAATAAAGTGTGGTGAGCAAAGACATATTTGGAACAACTTTCAAATATGTAAAGAACTTCTTAAGCCAAACAATCTCCTTACCAGTTTCATAAGAAGCTATGTATTCGTCTTCCATAGTGGAGTCTACAATGCATCCTTGCTTGATGCTTCGCCATACTATAGCTCGTCCATTCAGAGTAAAAACTGACCCTAATATGGATTTTCGAGAATCCCGATCAGTCCGAAAGTTAGAGTCAGTGTATCCTGTAAGGATCAAATCCTTATCTTCACACATGATCATATAATCCCTCGTTCTTCAAATTTACTTGAGGATCATTTTGACCGCCGTCCAATGATCTAATCCTAGATTGGAATAATATCAACTGATAATCCATACTGTATAGCATATGTCAGGTCTAGTACATAACATTGCATACACAAGGCTACCAATAGCCGATGCATAAGGAATTTGTCTCATTTTCTCAACCTCTTGAGGAGTCTTGGGACACTGTTCCTTAGACAAAAAATTTTCATGCTTGAAAGGTAATAAATCCTTCTTGGAATTGTGCATCGAATATCTGACAAGCATCTTGTCAATATACGATGCCTGAGACAAGGTCAACCCTTTGTTCTTACGATCCCTTATAATCTGGATCCTTAGAACAAAATGCGCCTCTCCCAAATCTTTCATTTGGAATTAGGTGGATAGCCATTCTTTTACATCAATCAGTAAACCTACATCATTCCCAATGAGTAGGATATCATCCACATTCAACATGAGGAAAGCTACTGAGTTGTTGATGATTTTCTTGTAAAGACAAGGCTTATCAACATTATGATCAAAACCATAAGATTTGACCACAGTATCAAATCTTATATTCCAAGATCGAGATTCCAACATTGTGATCAAAGCCATTGTCATAATATGTGGCTATGGACAAAAGAATCCTGATACACTTTAACATGACAACGGGTGAGAAAGATTCTTCATAGTCTACTCCCTCAACCTGAGTATAAAATTTTCCATAAGTCTAGCTTTAAAGGTCTATACCTTTCCATCTACACCTCTTTTCCTCCTATAGATCCATTTACAACCTATAGGTTTTACCCCATCAGTCTGATCTACAAGATCTTAGACAAAATTGAAGTACATGGACTCTATTTCTTGATTCATGGCTTTAATCCATTCATCCTTGTCAACATCTTCCATTGCTTGCTTATAAGACAACAGATCCTCAACACCATCTTGAGTTATGATGTTTTGGGCTTCTTTTAAACTCATGTAGCGTATAGGTGGGTTGTTAACCCTCCCACTATGTCGATGCAATCTCAACTCTTGAGATGGATGACTAGATGAACTAACATCAACAACCCTTGCTGATCAATCAACCTGTTCAACAACTCTTGTTGAAGTCTCAGTAATCTCATTAGAAATCTCAATTAAAAAAAGTTTACATCATGGTTTACAATCCCTCATGTGGTCTTCTTCCAAGAATGTAGCACTTGTCGACAAAAACACTTTATTCTCACTTGGATCATAGAAGTATCTACCTCTCATTTCCTTGGGGTAACCTACAAATAGGCACATTTTTTAACGAGGTTCCAACTTTTTGGGGTTTTCCATTAGCACATGGGCTGAACATCTCCAAATTTTGAAGTGGCGTAAACTACCATTATGACCTCTATATAACTCAAAAGGTGTTTCAGAAACACTCTTTGAGGGAACGTTGTTCAAAATATAAGTTGCAGTCTCTACTACATATCACCAACATGAGTCAGTAAAATGAGCATAACTCGTCATAGACCGAACCATGTCCAACAGGGTTCTGTTTCTCCTTTCTGATATACCATTTTATTGAGGGGTACCTAGGGCTAAGAGTTGGGATGTGATTCCATGTCCTATCATATAGTTTTGGAATCTTAAGTCCATATAATCTCCACCACGATCAGATCGTAGTGTTTTTATCTTTTTACCTAACAAGTTTTCAACTTCAGCCTTATACTCCTTGAACTTTTTAAGAGTTTCAGATTTATGTTGCATTAGGTATAGATACCCAAATCTAGAATAATCATCTACGAAAGAGATGAAATATTCATACCAACCTCGTGCTTTTACATTGATCAGACCACAAAGGTTCTTAATGTATAAGCTCCAAGGTTTCTTTGGCTCTATAACCTTTTCCAATAAAAGGTCGTTTGATCATTTTGTGTTCTAGTAAAGAATTTTATTCTAAACCATTTAAAAGTCCACTTTTCACCAATTTATCAATCCTATTGAGATTAATGTGACCTAACCTTAGATGCAAAAGATGGGCATTTTCTTTAGGAGAAATTCTCGATCTTTTTACAATTGTTTCTATTTTGAACATTTCAGTATTGAGCACAACTTTTATGACTAATGGCCTTAGTACATACAAGTTATTTTCCATTGAACCAAAACCTATCTCAATTCCATTCTTAAAAATAAACACTTTATTCTCAGAGAAGAATATGGAATAATTTTGTTCAATCAGACAAGAAACAGAAATTAGGTTCCTTTTGATATGAGGAACTACATATACGTTATCTAATAACATATATCATTTCTTGTCCAAAAATAACTTAAGCCTGCCTACATTAATAGCTGAAACGACCTCACCAGTACCGACTCTAAGAGTCATATCTCCAGCTTCCAACTGTTTCTAGGAACTAAATCCTTGATGGGATGAACACACGTGGTTAGTAGCTCCTGAATCAACTATCCTGGCAGAATCATCATTCTCTATTAAGCACATCTCTAAGAAAAATAAATCATATTTATTTTCTTTGGAGTTCTTCCTTTTCTGGAGAGTAGTGGGATCAGTTCTAGAACCCAAATCATAAACTCCAAGTTTCACTTCAGAGGACAATCCTCATCGATTAACATCATCAAAGTTAGCAACGATTGCTTTCTCTATTAGTCCCTTGACATTCAATATGGACTGGAGATTATCTTGAGAACTGACACTACTGGTTTCATTGTCATCAATCCCGTTTTGTTTGAATAGCGAAAACTTACGTTCAAACAATTCTTGCATTGATTCCATCATCTTATTTGCAATGACTATGTTCTCAAACCTTTTGGCCAACGCATCAGGTATGCTTACCAAAATGTGAACTCGAGCCCCCAAATTAGCCTTCATCCACACCTCATATGCATTATGAACATTTAGTAGTGCATCATAGGTTGGGACTTGAGGGAAATCCTCATTCATGACAATTTCGAGGTCGTTTACCACAAAAAATGCTTTAATAGATTCTTTCCACGTCGTGTAATTAAAATCGGTCAAACTAGAAAAGGCAACCAACAGAAAATTGCTATTTGACATATTTGCTGAAAAATAAACACATTGATCTACATTAGATTTTATCATAACTCTTAAAAATTCAAACGGTTTTATTAAAATCTAAATGGACCCAATTTAACATCTAATGTTACAATGACTTCAGTGACTTAGGATAAAAGCCACTGAAGGGTAGTAAGTTATCCCTTCACTGAATTGAGAAACTCTTAACCAATCACTACACCAGAATAACGCTTACTCCTATAACCACCAGTCATCATTTATTTGGTCAAGAAATCACTAACTTGCTTAATAATTTCTAATAAGTATGACCCTTTATTTTAGATTCTAGAGTTCTGCCCCAATGAGTCAACCGAAGGGAAAAACAAATTGGGGCAAAAACTAAAGCAATCTTGTCCATTTCTGGAGTTCGCCTTGATATTGACCAACTGCACAAACCATCCGAAGGGCGATGCTCCCAGGGCACGTCGAGGCCATGCAAGAAGGTCTCACAGTGCAAACCAATGAAGGAGACCGTAGGACATGTTGACACACATCCCTCTCCCACTTACTATAAATACTCTCTCCATTCACCTTAATATTGATCCATGGAAACACCATCTGAAGGGGAACACTCCCAAGGCGCCTCAAGGCCAAGCATGAATCTCAAGGTGTGAATATTAAGAGAGAAACATAAGTGAAAAATGACATATCATATACACCTTTTCCTCCCATTGAGTATTTTAACAACCTAGGGTTTAATTTACTTAGGAAAAAAACGGATAATTATTTTTACTAAATGATTGTTTAAGTTTTCCCAAAAGTAACACTTACTTCAGAAAGCTAAACAAGTTTGATTAATATTCGTTAATCACCTTAACAAATGTTAATCAACAATTGCATACTTGTAGCAAATCTATCTAATTCTCCTTTCCAGGTAGGTTCCCAGGTAGGGGTGTTCCGTTTCCGTCAACTTAAGTACCCCAGCCTAGTCAGAACCCTCCTTAGACAAAAGATCCCTTATAGATATATTTGCTACAAATTTAATCTTTTATTGAAATAAATTTAATCTTATTAAACCTATTTAAAACATTAATCTAATTTCTAATCTCATAAGAATTTTTTGAACTTAGGTCTATCTCAATGATATTTTAAAACTATTTTAAAAAATGATTTCACCTAAGTTTGCATGCAACTCTTAATTATTGATTTTAATTTATAATTTCATTTATTTATAACTTTTGTAAAATAAATGAAACAAATTAAAACCTACATTGCAATCATTGACATACTTTATTAAAATTATAACGCTTATAAGATTACCTAAAGTAATGTCATGCATCATGCAATGTTCATTTTATTACTACATATATATAACACATATATAACAAAATAATGAAAATAAATAACATACGTCACATGCATACATTCAAACTATATATTATAACAATTATAATATAAATGATGTATGGCTATGTTATTTATGCCTGCAAGCATATAGTATAACGCTTATATTATATGATGCATGAACATGCTATAAAATTAAATCTTCATATAAATATATTATAACACTTATAATATAAATGATGCATGAAATTAAATGTATAACCTATAGTGGTTTTTCAAACTATATGACATACATTATGACATATAATTTTAAACATACATCGCATGTACATTTATAATAACAGTTGATGGACCAGGATAGGACCTCTAAAAGGAGAAAATAAAAGGCTAACTACTACCAAAATTTGAGTCAACATGTTCGGAATAGGTGAAACGGGTCGTACCACTCGAACTGAACCGCCGTTCAAAGAACCACCTTGCAACTAATCTTGTAACAAACGCGCCATGCGTTGAGCAACTATGCGTCGAGAATGAAAGACTATGTGATCGCATAGCTAATAATTATGCGATGAGCATGAAAGCCTATGCGATCGTGTAGCACATAACCGTGCGTTGAGAAATTAAAGATGCGTTTGATCGTTCAACAAGCTACTATGCGATCATGTAGCAAACTTTACATGATCGCGTAGCATTAGTTATCTGATAACATAACAAGAACTACCCGATCGTTTAGCTGTAGCTACACGAATTAGAACCTCTATTTCGTCTTCTCCATCGAAATAATGCTCTGCAACCCTTCTTTGAAGCCTTCGAAACATCACAAGCGACTAAAAAACTTCAAATTACATACTCGATTGCAACAATTAATGCTAAAAAACACAAGGGCCTTTACAAAAAAACTTTGTAAAATAATGAAATCCTTAAGCAGCGTTCTATCCCGAAATATCCATCAAAAACCATCCACAACCATTCATCGCATGAACTAGAATGCAGAATATAAAATCCACCAGTACTGTTAATCGATTCAAAAAAACGAATGTAGCTAGTTGTCATAACGTACCTAGTTGTTCGAAGGTCCATCTCCTTTATTTTGTAGCTAACTGTCTTGTGATTTCAATCAATTGATCATGAAAACCTGAAACTATTGACTTCAACATGGCATTTTCCTCCTTTAAGCTTGTCACCTCTGCCTCGAGCTTTTCATACTTATTCCCAATACCATTCTCCATTTATGAGGTAGATGTACCACCTGTAGCTAAATCAGGTTTTGGGTTCCATCTAAGACTTTTAGTGTGGCCTGATCGTTTTCCCAAAACCCGTTCACGAATTTCCTCTGTTGTTTGTTCAAGTCCATCTTGTGATGATTTTCTAACCTTATCTTGCATTGCCAACTATATCTATAATGGTTTTTGAGGTTATATATTATATACAAGGGTTAATATAAAATTACGCATGTATGATACAATATAACATACATATGCTTCTTTGGTGGCTTCACTTATCCACTCATCCTTTTCTGAGAAGTGACTTTTGTAAAAAAACTCAACTTGGCCTACTTTTTCAGCCTTCTCGATCGTCTATAATTCAATAAACAAATTTATTCTTAAGATTCAATCGAAAATGAATAAAACAATAATAAATTTGCATCATACCATACCAATTCATTTTGCACTTGAAGAAAGGATTTCGACCCACAACAATGGTTGAAATTAAGACATTCTCTATTCTTCTCGTTCTTCTCTCTTTTTTTCTTACACAACTTATAATTTATTAGTACAAGCAATTTATGTGAACAATAAGTATAACAAACATATAAAATTTACCTTCCATTTAGGAGTCTCCCATCAATAACAAAGAATCTTCCAATATTCTTTATTTGTTAACCTGTTTGGTGGGTTTTCACGAGCAATTATAGGATTCTCAAAGCTACAATAGTGCTTATGCAGTTCTAATCTATATTCTATAGAATTCTATATTTGCCAATTTATGTACTTATTGACAACACTCCAGGATAGATCCACAATAAAATGTGTCTACATTTTTAGTAAAAGTTTTGGTAAGTACACATATGAGATTAATACAATAAAAGCATGAAAATTATCTATAAACGAGAATTTATAGTGGAAATGACATCACTAGTCCAACTAGGTGGCCCTCAAATACTTTAGTCGAGAGGGCCTTTATGAATGGATCAGCAAGGTTGTCTTCATAGGTGATCTTTGTGACGATCACATCTCCTCTATTCACTATCTCCCAGATGAGATGGTACTTTCTTTCAATGTGTTTTCCACGTTTGTGACTCCTGGGTTCCTTTGAGTTGGCAACAGCACCACTATTGTCACGATACAGTGTGATAGGTAGGTGCATATCTAGAACTACTTCCAAATCAGCTAAGAATTTGTGTAGCTATACTGCTTCTTTAGTCGCTTCACATGTATCCATGTATTCCGCTTCCATCGTGGAGTTAGCAATACAACTTTACTAAATGCGTCTCCAAACAATAGCTCCTCCATTAAGAGTGAAAACTAATTCGAAAGTAGATTTCCTGGAATCTACATCAGTTTAAAAATCAGAATTAGTGTATCCTGTAAGGATCAAATCCTTAGGTCCATACACAAGCATATAATCCCTCGTTCTCCTTTGATACTAGAGGATGTTTTTTACAGCAATCCAATGACTGTGTCCTGGATTGGATTGGAATCTGCTGACGATTCTAACTGCAAAGCATATGTCAGGGCGTGTACACAAAATGGCATACATCAAACTCCCAACTGCAGATGCATATGGAATTCTTGTCATCTCCTCAATATCTTTTGTCTTAGGACACTATTCCTTCAACAAATAAATTCCATGTCTAAAAGGTAATATACCTTTCTTGGAATTTTGCATATTATATCTTGACAACATCTTATCAATGATAAGATGCCTGAGATAGTGCCAATGTTCTATTCTTTCGGTTTCTCAAGATCTGTATTCCTAGAACATACTGAGCATCACCCAAATCTTTCATTTGGAACTACGTTGCTAACCATCTCTTTACGTCAGCTATAAAACTTGTCTCATTCCCAATGAGCAAGATATAATCAACATAAAGAACTAAGAATGCTACTGTTTTGTTGACTATCTTTTTGGTCACACAAGTTTCGTCAACATTTTGTTCAAAGCCATAAGATTTGATTGCAGTGTCAAACCTTATATTCCAAGATATGGACGCTTGTTTTAATCCATAAATGGATCGATTAAGCTTATAGACTTTCTATTCCTATTCTTTTTCGATGAACCCTTCTGGTTAAGACATAAAAATACTTCCTCTATCATGAGAAGGTGGGGCCCCGATTGTTCAAGACCTCAGTACTTAAGAGAACAACCTATCTGCTAACCCTAGATCGGGTAGAAGTGGATTCCATCTTGCAGAGCTATGTCCCCAACTATTCATCTGGTCTTATCCCCAAAATGGGAGGCTTATTGAGTAGTGCTATTGGACTAATCTCACCATTTTCAGATCAAAGGATAATTCCAAACAAACAGGAGTTCATAGCTAGCTCAGGATTAAGATTGAGTTAACCTAGGTTATTTAATAAATTAAATAGTCAGTTTTAACAGTAAACGATCGTTATAAAGAAAAGTGACTATTTTCGTGATCCAATCTATATGCAAACTCATTGCATAGGATGCCCCCACTCACATGTCTCAACATGAACGATCTGTGAATCACATCATTTTTAGCATTTTACAACTTCTTGTAACAACTACAAAGTGGGCTGCATCCAATAATGTTACCAAGATGAGATACCCAATTTCATTCCTATACTTATTAGACCATTTTGGCTATATATTGTAAAACTTGATCCTATTTATGTCACTACATAAAGTTACAGTATTAAGACTATAACCATGGATATGTTTATTGGATTTTCATAATAAGATGCAAAATCAACAATTTATTATTATTGATAAAGAGAATGCTTAACACGAACTGCGAGTTCTAAGACATTTCCAATATTATAAACTTAACAAAGAATTATGCAATTAGATTATACAATATATCATTAAGAACAAATTCCTAATGCTTTAATTAGCTAATTTGGCAATTAACCCTAATCTAGGTCTTAATTGCTTCCTAAAGACATTTCACAATTAATCCCTAAATTGCATTAAACTCGTGGGTTTTCTTAACTATTCCAATCTTGAAATCAAAAGACTGAGAATTCAAGATTGATTGCGTGAATGTTCTGAATTAATAGATTCTTTAAAGAAAAGATGAAAATAAGTCCACATTTTCTATTAAGACTATTAATTTTTGAAACCATAATTACAATTTTGTTATAAAACTATGTAATTTTTGCATACAAGAATTGATTAATCTTGAGTCGTCAATTCAATATTAATCAAATTTATTCTAAATCTCAACAAGAACATTCAAAAGAAAGCAATTACATGAAATAAAATTCAAGGAAAAGTATCAAGAAAATGCCACTCTACATAATTCCCCTAGAAAAAGAATTACCCACTCATGGATGATGAAATTCTTCAAGTAATCCATTGATAATTGCATATTTGGTAATGGATTAAATAAAAATTGATTGAACCTCTCAAAAATTTACAAGAATATCTCTATAAATTCGAAATCTCTCTCTAAAAATTTGAGTTTTTCTTCTCTTCTCCTTGTTGAAAAACTGAAACAACAAAATTTATGCCAGCAAGGATAGTGTCGCGACGCCAAGGCTAGTGTTGCAATGCTAAATCATAGAAAAGCCAAGAAGCGTTGGGCTAATTTTACAACGTTGCACTAACACTGGGTTGTGCAAGGCATGCGGGATGAATCGTGTCAAAATCTGGAACGTTGCAACATTATGGGGAGCGTTGCAACGCTACCCTGTTTTGCAGTAGAAAAGAGTGTTCTGTCTTCAAGCGTTGCTAAAAAAGGTTGGGACGCTAAAAAACTCGATACTCGATGCACGATGGCCTTTAGTTGATACTCGATCCTCGATTGCCTTTACTTAATAGTATTTACTCGATGGCATTTACTTGATGAAAAAAGAATAAGAGAAAACTCGATGGTGAAACTCGATGGTACTCAATTACTCGATTACTTGATAGCCTTACTCGATGGTATTTCGATAATTTTCTGATTCTCCTCAACTCGTTGATTTTCTTGGTCATTTTTTATCTTTTTGACCCAATTTTTTCTTAATGACTCCTAAACGCCTCAAGGACCATTTTACCTATAAAATTAGCATTTAAAGAAAATAATCAACACAATTTTCAGGAAATTAACATAGAAAATATATATCCTTTAAAAACCTAACAAAACACCCCCAACTTAGCTCTTGGTCATCCCGAGCAAGTCTAAACTAGAAATATGCATCCATTCAAGCAAAAATGGATTGTTTATTGTTTATTAAAAATTTCATTGTTTTATTCAAAATGGATCTATTCAAATTGGCACATTTTCATCTTCACATCCAAATGGTCTATACATTCAAGTGTTTTACACAATGAATTTATTCTCGTCCCTTTTCTCAACAATCAAGGAAGTAAGGATATAAACAAGCATTTAGAAATTCAAAGTTTTGCTAGAAAAAGGTTGAAGCTTATTTTGGAAAGAAAAGGTCTTTTTCTTACAAAATCATAAAAGAAAAGACTACCTAGTTTACTTGAAGGCCTACACTAATAGAAAGGAGACATCGAACTTTTAATTCCTCTTTGCCCTACATTGGCCCCGTTATCGGTCTATGATATACATAACTTGCATGGGATAGAAGCAATTCTAATACAAGGGTGCCTTTTTTAAACTCAGAAACACAAAATGTAATTGGCATTTCTTTTACTTAGTGGGATAGCTTTATCACTCGCACCGCCGAGAACCTATCACTCTTTTCTTGCGGGCCCTAACAACAACACGATGAAGGTAGCTCTTTTCACCTCTACCTATGCACACACACATTCATTAGTGAAGATTATGTTAATTTGGAAAATTTGCTTCTTTTTTCTTTTGTGCTAGCAATTTCTTTATATATATATATATATATATATATATATATATTCTATGCCCTTTTTATTCCTCTATGACTAGACTTGCCTCTAAAACAAGATGGTTGTTCCTAGATCAAAATTTGTCCTATCAGGGTAACGAATAAAATTAAGTAGATATGACATTTTAAAGAGCTTAAAGGTTCTAAATAAATCTAAAGACTAAGTATTCGATTTTTATGAAGTTAAAAGGAAAAGAAAGTTTCTTTTGGAAGATGAGTTTCAAAATTTTGTCTGAAAAACTTTGAAGGTCTATAATTTTGTTTGTATCGTTACTAGAAAGAGCGTGTCATCAAAATTCCATCAATAAGAATCAAGAGATCGAGTAAAAACAAATGATGCATAGAATCAAAGTGAATGAGATTCTTGAATGTGCAAACATGAATTTATTCAGTTATGAATTTATTGCATTGAAGGCAAAACTGGTCTTTTGAAGAATAAAGAACTCGACAGACATATTTTTCAATGAGTCAAAATTACACCATTAAGATGAATCAGAGTCTCAAATTTATTCAGACATGTCAAAGCAGAATCACAAAATCTATGTAATCAACAATCTATTAACCCGAGCTCAGATGCTCAAGGGTTACAGACATGCAAAAAATTTTATGAGGCTCATTTTTAAAGCTAATCAAAGAATACTCAAAAGAATACAAAAAACATGCAATGTTTACCCACCCCCGACATAAAGATGGAACATTGTCCTCAATGTTTAGAATAAGAAAATGAATTCAAGAAACAAAAAGGAAGGGATGTAGAGAGAAACTTCCCTAGTTTTGTTGTTGATCATTTATTTTGTTTGAGAGAGAGTTTTCTTCCTTTTGTTTCTTTTTTTATTCTTGAGAGCTCCTTTTTCTTTTATTGAGTAAATCACTTACAAAGAAAAAGAAAATAATCAATTATTCTATTTATTTGAAATACTAAAAATAAGAAAGAAAGAAGAAAAATGAAAAACGAGAAAAGAAAGAAAGAAAAAAATGAAAATGAAAAGAAAGAAAGAGAAAATTTTGTCATGTAGCAAATTTTTAGCGTCATTCCTCGATGTTGGTGAAGAGGGATGTGATAACTTGTAGAAATACAAGTTATTTATACTTTTTTATTTAGATATTGTGGGAAAAAGAGAGGAAAGTTGCGTCGATAGTATCAGAATTAGCTAAGAAATATGAAAATTATGAAATGTCGTAAACACACCCACTAACACTATTGCGATGGAAAAATAGAATGTTTTAGTCTTTGTTTTGCAGGATATAGGTCACCGCATGCGTTAATGGCTCAAAGAAAAAATGTACAATGCATTTACATCACATGTGCCCATCAATCAAGAACGAAGAGATGATCAACGCAATGATAGCACATGCAAAAATCAATCATGAGCTTTACGATCAATGCATTTCAACCGCATGCGGTAATAAAAAACAACACCGCATGCGGCGATAGATCGAAGATGTGAAGAGCAATGCATTTGCGGACGATTCCGACAAGTGTACAGCTTTTAGTTGTGCAATTTTGACGAATTGATCGCGTAACAGAAAGAAATTTTCCATTCCGCCATTTCAGGAACTACCATAATTAGACAGTGGAGACTGCAAAATCAAAGAGCCAAGGTCTCGCCTATAAATAACTTCCTCAAATTCGCTGAAATACATGTACTAGTACAGATAGAGATATACTGATACTGGGAGAGAGGCTGGTCTGAAGCGAATTGAAAGAGTAAATCTGGGAGAACTACAAGACAAGGCTAAAAAGTGAGTCTCTGAGTAGAAAATTCTTCCGATTCCCGAAGCTGAAGCTCTGCGCAAAGGTCAACTCTGCAGGTAAAGCAAGCCTGAGAGGGAAGCTTTCCTCTCCACCACTTCCATATGCTGGCAAGCACAAGTCTCCGTTCGGGATCTATGTCAAGACGTTGACACTCTTTCCGTATTTGTTTCTATTCTCTAACTCATCTTCTGTATTCATCTTCTTTAATCCTTCATTCACAAACATGTATCAAACGCTTAATTTTAGAATTAAATGTCATCATCGTCATCATTATAATCTATCTGTCTCTTTCCATATTTTTATCATCCATTTTCTCCATGATGTGTTCTTAATCCCCATGGTAAAAAAGCGAGAATTAAGCAAGTGAGTTAATTTGTGTTAAGGAATTAATTAAGTTTAGCTAAAGTGTGCTCGATGGCATCTTCACCTGTGAGAGCAGAAGTGAAGATGCTATTCCGCCTATCGAGAGAAGGTTGGAAGAATGCGTTAACTAAAGCGAGAAGTATTTCCAGAGATGGAAACAACCTTGCGTTCATCACGTTTATCTCTGTTTCACCATAGACATATGGGAACGCGGCCGATCAATGAGAGGTGTACGCCAAGGGAAAGCGGAACCTTAGTTGTGTCCTTAACACAATTGACAAACTTGCGATTTTTTTCCTCTTTACTCTTTCTCTTTTTGCTTCATTCATAAGACTTGCCATCGTATTCATCGACACTTTTGTACAACTTCACAGCCAGTTCTCGACCCATGTATCATGTATCATGTATCATAGTAGTTTAGGAATTTACTTTATCAATGCATTTTTACCTTCATCGCAATTTATATTTCTGTACAAACCAAAATTCTTTATTCATTATTAAAACCAATCGCATGTATCACATAAGTATCGCATTTAATGACAACAATCCCCGTGTTCGACATCGGATCATTCTGAGAATCTTGCGTTTTAATTATACTTGGTTTCAGCGCAAGGAAACTTGTGACATGCACTACTTCATCGCATACTACGAGCATATTGCTATCAACGCATATACTTAGAACGTAGTATCACATAAAATGTCTTTATCGCAAAGCACTTGAGCGCATATAGCACATCATTCATTTCATTCACAAGCCATGCGTTAGAGTTAGATAAAGATTAAATCACGATCATAAAGTGTATGGCAACATGAGCTTGTCGTAAATCATCCATCAGTAGTGTGCATAAGCGATAAAAAACATACACAGCATAACACACAACTCGTATCCTTACAAGTTTATGGCGCCATTGCCGAGGATTGGTAACGGTTAGTATTGAATACTTTGTGGTATTTTGCAAGACAGATCTCTGTTGTACTATCTGTTTATCGCAAAGAACAGGCTGACGATTTATGAGTACTGGAACCGATCCATAATTGGAAGTTGACCCAGAGATCGAGTGTACTTTTCACGCGAGGGCACGTCAGAACGGAGTTAGGCAAAGAAGAGCAAACATGGAAAACAACAACAAGAGGCCCGAAGGAGATCAAGGGGCAAATCGGCCAGCGCAAGATCCTATCTTTCTTGCTGTTGACCGCAATATCCCCATGAGAAACTATGCGGCGCCAAATCTTTACGACTTCTCACATGGAATTTCACGACCAATGGTTGAGGAGAACGCATTCTTTGAAATAAAGTCGGTCATGCCCCAGATGATACAAAACATGGGGCAATTTGGAGGTCTACAAGGTGAAGGCCCGCACTCCCATCAGACCAACTTTGTGGAGATGTGCAACACTTTTTCCATCCCTGGCATCACCCCTGAAGGAATTAGACTTTACCTCTTCCCATACACACTGAGGGATGAGGCAAAAAGGTGGGCTCATTCGTTGGAGCCAAATGAAATCACATCTTGGGACCAGTTGGTGGAACAGTTCATGAAGAAATTCTTCCCTCCATCAGTTAACGCAAAGAGATGAAAGGACGTGCTGAATTTCGAGAAAATGGATAATAAGACTCTAAGCACCGCTTGGGTGCGTTTTAGAAGGTTGGTGAAAAATTTTCCGCATATCGGGATTCCCAATTGTGTCCTGATGGAAACTTTTTATAACGGCCTGAATCGATCAACGCAAACCGTTTCTGACGCCTCTGCAATAGGAGGATTCATGGATAAGACCTACACGAAGCCAAGGTCATCCTTGATCGCATTTCATGAAACACGGATGACTGGGTAGATGACGGGTATGGGGGAAGAGGCCCGAAGAGAAGAAGAACTGACAATGCCATTGTACCAGCAGATACAATGACAACCTTGGCCGCACAAAAGGCTGCGGTGACCTCTCTCCTTCAAACGATGGCAATTAATCAAGGTGCCCTCTCTCAAAGTTCAGCGCAACCTAATGCACCGGCACAAGTGGCCGCAATTAGTTGCATCCAATGCGGAAGGGGCCATGCTACAGAAATGTGTCCATCGAACCCACAACAAGTGTTTGCTATCCAAAACAACCCTTACAACAACACTTACAATCCAGGTTGGCGGAATCACCCTAACTTCAGTTGGGAAGGGAATCACAACCAAGGGGGCCAAAGTAACCATCATAACAACAATTCTGGGAATCGAGGAAATCCTCCATCTTTTCATCAGAATCAGAATTGGAATCATCAAAGGCAACTGCATAACCAACCGTCCTCATCGAACACCTTTGTGAATTCATCATCATTGGAGTCCCTGCTGAAACAGTATATTGAGACAAACGATGCTGCCATGCAGTCGCAGGCATCTTCAATAAGGAACTTGGAGATCCAAGTCGGGCAATTGGCAGCCGAGCTTTGCAATAGAACACCGAGAATGCTGCTAAGTAACTCAGAAGCCGCGGGATCTCATGCGAAGGAACAATGTCCTTGATGACATTCTGCACGCAAGTTTGACCGCCTGCAGAGGTGTGGATTGTGGTAATTGTGAGAAAATTTGTCTTTCAATCCACATCTCTAAAATCTATGTTTAATTGCTTTCTTTATTGCTTTCCTTTATTGCTTTCTGCATTGCGTTATTTATTGATTTCTAGAATTAGCCTTTATTGCTTTATGAATTTACTTTCAATTTAATTCAATTGCGTTATTTCCATGTCTTGTTCAATTTCCTTACTTTTCTGCATTAGTTGTGTTGTTCTTAAAATTTCTGTGAATGACTGATTTAAAAAGAAAATGAACACTGCAATATCTTATCGACTTGTGTTGTTGATGAATTAAAAATAATAATAAACATCCAGTATGCATTGCGATGATGGGTGCATCTTGCACTGACAAGATACACCTTGCATCCATCTTTCACAAATGCATTACGCTGAGGGGTGTGTTGCGCCCGTATGTATTCTGTGCCCGTCCTTAGCGAAAACACACTATGTCGAGGTAATGTTGTGCCAGTAGAAATATCGTGCGCCCATCCTCCAGAAATGCACTGAGTTGAGGGGTGTGTTGTGCCAATGCATGCGTTGTTGCCCGTCCTCTGCAAATATGCATTTTCGTTAATGGATGCATTGCATTAATCTTAACCTTGCACCCATCCGAATAAAACACAAAAGATAAATTCTTTTTGCAAAGAGAGTAGTCCAATCGTTTAGGCTTTCAAGGAAATGATGACTTAGCAGATGAAAGGATGTCCTTCTCTGCTAATTCATAAATGTGAGAAGCACGGCAGACAGGCTTTTTGAGTACCTCGAAGCCTGCCACGAAGAATTTGCGTTGGGCCCATCAAAGCCCAACCTATAAATTACCTCCTCCTTCATCTAAGAAAGTCTATTTGAATCTTTTGCAAACACGAAAACCCTAAGCACAGCGTCTGCATACCCAAACCTTCGAACTTTCTTCCTAAGTCTTAAGAACTGTCCCAACTCTTTCACTCACCACAGCCATGGCCGATCAATCTTCCCATGCACCCTCTTTACCTTCATCACCTTCCCCAGCCCAAGTCACTGCAAGAGAGGCGGCATTCCTTGCAGCAAGCTGCCGCCTCGCCGCCCAGCCGAAACCCATCCCAAGAATTTCCGATCCTAAGGAAACTGTTCACACAGAATCCTATGAGGGACCTACTAGGGTTGATTTGGAGGAAGTGGTATCGGAGAAGCAGCCTGAAATGGCTGAAGGAAAGAAGAAAAAGAAGAACAAGGAGAAAAGGGCAGAAGGAGATGAAGAAGCCCAGCCAAGGAAGGAAAAGAAAGAAAGGAAATCGAGTGAGAAGAGGTAACGCAGGCGAGAAAAGAAGCGCTCGAAGAAGAAGGAAGAAAAGAGGAAGAGGGCTGAGAGCCCAGATGTCGACGGAGAATCCACCACCACAAGGGTGGATGAGGGGGTGTCAACGCAAGAAAGAGAATCAGCACAACCTCAAAAGGCATCAACACAAATAAGAATGGTTGTAACTGACGACCGAGAGGATCCAGACATCACCCCTCTTATGCGGCGTCGCAAGGAGAATGCAAGGGTCAACAAGCGACCCAAAATTTTTGCAGAGTGTAGTAGAAGAGAAGGAAAGGAGAAAAAAAGAGGAAGAAGAAAAACAAGAAAAGATGTTACGAGCGCAACAAATCATCACAGAAGGCAATCTGAGAAGAAAACTACACGATGAAGAAGTGCACCGTAACAACGCAATTTCAGCAGAAGAAGAGAGAATAAGGCTCGAGGAGGAACAGCGATTATTGCTGGCCTCGAAGAAATTTGAAAGAGATATGAGAGAAGAAAAAGAGGAAGAAAAGAAGAAGAAGGAAGAGAAGGAGAAAAGGCACAAAGCAAATGTGCAGCACATTAGAGAGAAGAAAATTAAAGAAATTGTGGAATGGGAAAGGGAAAAACAGCGAAAGGAACGGGAACAGAGACAAAGAAAAAGATCCCACCTTGCGTTGGCAAAAGATAAGGGCAAAGCGAAAGTTGAAAGCAGTGAGCCTACGTTGACCAAAGGACGCCCATCAAAGAAGAAGGAGAATGACGACATGATGATGGAAATGGGGTTCTTTCCTGCGCCAACGCCACTATCAGATTTAATTATAAGTGTTGTGTTGGAACATGGGTGGGAAACATTCTGCCAATGCCCATCCATCATAATCCCAATGGTAGTGACAACTTTCTACAATTGACGACTTCATGGCACCAAAGATGCGGTGATCATGAAAGGGGATACATTTCCTTTCAGTGCAAGGGACATCAATGAGTTATATCAGATGAAGGACATCCTGGAGGTGCCGGTTAACAAATTATTGATGATCCTACAGAAGAACAAATGGAAGATGCGCTGAGAACATTAACGCAACCGGGCACTCAGTGGTTGGTATCTTTAAAAGGCATCAAAACCCTTGCATCCAACAAACTACTTCTAAAAGCACGCCTTTGGGTGTACTTGGTGAAAAGGCGACTCATCCCTACATCTGATGACAAAACAGTTTCGAGCGATCAAGTAATGGCCGCATACTGCATAGCACGCGGTATTCCGATCGACATGGGCCAACTGATCACAAAGCAAATTCGAGGTTTTGTGGGGCGTATAAGAGGCCAATATTTATTTCCTTGGATAGTTTCAAGCTTATGCCTCTCAATGGGTGTAGGTATTGAAGAAGAGCCAATGCCAGAAGTCCATGGTCTCATCAACACCAAGATCTTGAGAATACTTCTCAAATACTCCCCTCATTGCCCCGAGCTTCCACTTAAAAGGCCTATTATCGATTTGAATGCGCCACAGCAGCCAAAACCCCAAAAAGCAGCGCAAAGTTGACAAAGGCAAGGAAAAAGTCGAAGAGCCATCACTGCAAGATCAAATACCCTTGGACCCCTTACCTTTTATTTTTCGCCCTCTAAGCCCACCTACTGAACCCCTTTCCCCACTCCCTGAACACTTTACAAACCTCCTCCTTGCTCTCGATTCACCCAACGCATTTCCAACAACATCCTCCTCCCCTTCATCTCCACCGCATTTTTCTCATCCATCGCCGCATGTTGACGACCCACACGATTTGGGTGAAGGCACTTCTGCTTAACCCCAAAACGTTGATGGTGAAACATCGCAGGCACAGCCTACCATCGTAACCTTAGCTGCTAACCTAGCAGAAATACATTCTCTCCTCTCCCATCAACAAGAACTCTTTTGCCAACGAATAACGGAGTTACATGAGAGTCACGTAGAGTTACGCAGTGTTGCGATGACACGGCAGGTGTTGATCAACATTCAATGCAATATCTACACGATCCACCTGAACCAAAGACAAATGGCAGAGCGCAACCATGAGTACTTTAACTTTTTGACAGCCTATTTACATGGTCCCATGGTGCCTCTGCATTTACAGCAACATCTACATTTTGAAGAAGCTCCTCGAGTTCCTCCACAAAATCCTCCTCCTGAGCCCCCACCGCAACTCTAAATTTGGGGGTGTGCCACCTTCTCAATAAATCTGCAATATTTCGTTACGACCATTCTTTTATTTTATTCATTCATTATTTTTATATATAGAAGTTATACCTTGATTCTTTGTACATGCTTAAATTTTGTATTGCGATAATTGTAATTCTTTGTATACTTGGTTCATTTTAATACAATCGAGTAACTATTCTTTCCGTATGCGTTAGCCTTTTTACTTATCATCCTTTGTCAATTATTATGATGTTCTTTATCTTATATTTTTCGTTATTAATTGCGCTTCCATGATGAGTAATATGCATTCCCTTAGCAGCATTTCTCACACTTTGCACTTTCTGACTAACACTTAGATAATTCATAGCAATAGCACTGCTTTACCTTTTATACTTCAAGACTCTGCTCAAACCTTCTTTTCAAAATTTTGACTAAGTGTTTTGTCTTTTCTATCCAAAACAATGCAATGAGGATCTTGGGCATCTCTAAATTTGGGGGTGAGGAAGGTCTGAGCAGATGCGATCAAGCGGATGCGGTCATCATTAGGAAAATGCATTCATTATGAAAACAAAAATACTTTTCATACGAACTCCAATGTCAACGCAAGGGAAAATCCCAACTTGATAAGAGTTAAATAGTGAAAGGAACCTGCTCGTAGTTGGATGTTCGCATGACACCCATGGGAGCAAGCCAAAATGAAGGTGTGTGTCCAAGATCGACGCAATATGAAAAGAAAAAAAAAGAGAAAAAATAAGAATATAAGAGACAACTCCTCTGACCAGCAAAAGTAAAACTTAGTTGAAAATCAAGAGTTAAAGTTGAGATTAGAAAACAACCATAGTTGGATGTTCGCATGACACCCGTGGGAGCAAGCCAAAATGAAGGGTATAACCATGATCAATAGTCTCTAGTAAAATGACGCAAACCAGACCACCGCATACAGATGAACCTAGTTGTTTTTGCAATAAGAGGTAAACATTCTTTTCAAAACAAGAAGGGAATTTTTGGGTAGAGGTTTGTTGTATAAAAGAATAAAGTATAGCATGTTGATGAATTATTAAAGGATAGAAGGAAATTGCATTGTTAAGTAATGTTGTAGAGGTGGAGCATTCGGAGCAACCAAACGACGCAAAGTAAGGATAGGAATTGAGCAAAATTGCCTTAGTTGAAGATATGCTTGAGGACAAGCATATATCTAAATTTGGGGGTGTGATAACTTGTAGAAATACAAGTTATTTATACTATTTTATTTTGATATTGCGGCAAAAAGAAAGGAAAGTTGGGTCGATAGTATAAGAGTTGCATAAGAAATACGAAAATTATGAAATGTCGTAAACACACCTACTAACACCATTGCGATGGCGAAATATAATGTTTCAGTCTCTGTTTTGAAGGAAATAGGTCACCACATGCGTTAATGGCTCGAAGACAAAATGTACAACGCATCTGCGTCACATGCGCCCATCAATCAAGAATGAAGAGATGATCAACGCAATGACGGCGCATGTGATAATCGATCATGTGCTTTAGCGATCAACGCATTTCAACTGCATGCGGTAATAAAAAACAACACCGCATGCGACGATAGATCGAAGATGTGAAGAGCAACGCATTTGCAGACGATTCCGACAAGTGTACAGCTTTTAGTTGTGCAATTTTGACGAATTGATCGCGTAACATAAAGGAATTTTCCATTCCATCATTTCAAGAACTACCATAATTAGACAGTGGGGACCACAAAATCAAAGAGCCAAGGTCTCACCTATAAATAACTTCCTCAAATTCGCTGAAATACATATACAGATACTGGTATAGATAGAGATATACTGATACTGGGAGAGAGGCTAGTCTGAAGTGACTTTACAGAGTAAATACGGGAGAACTATGAGACAAGACTGAAAAGTGAGTCTCTGAGCAGAAAATTCTTCCGATTCCCGAAGTTGAAGCTCTATGCAAAGGTTAACTCTACTGGGAAAGCAAGCCTTAGAGGGAAGCTTTCCTCTCCACCACTTCCATATGCCGGCAAGCACAAGTCTCCATTCAGGATATGTGTTACGACATTGACACTCTTTCCGTATTTGTTTCTATTCTCTAACTCATCTTCTATATTCATCTTCTTTAATCCTTCATTCACAAACATGTATCAAATGCTTAATTTTAGCATTAAATGTTATCATCGTCATCATTATCATCTCTCTGCCTCTTTCCATATTCTTATCATCCATTTTCTCCATGATGTGTTCTTAATTCCCAGGGTAAAAAAGCGAGAATTAAGCGAGTCAGTTAATTTGTGTTAAGGAATTAATTAAGTTTAGCTAAAGCATGTTCGATGACATCTTCACCTGTGAGAGCAGAAGTGAAGATGCTATTCCGCCTATCGAGAGATGGTTGGAAGAATGCATTAACTAAAGCGAGAAGTATTTCCAGAGATGGAAACAACCTTGCGTTCATCACGTTCATCTCTGTTTCACCATAGACATATGGGAACGCGGCCGATCACTAAGAGGTGTACGCAAAGGGAAAATAGAACCTTAGTTGCATCCTTAACATGATTGACAAACTTGCGATGTTTTTCCTCTTTACTCTTTCTCTTTCTGCTTCATTCATAAGACTTTCCATCGCATTCATCGGCACTTTTGTACAGCTTCGCAGCCAGTTCTCGACCCATGTATCATGTATTATAATAGTTTCGGAATTTACTTTATCAACACATTTTTACTTTCATCGCAATTTATATTTCTGTACAAACCAAAATTCTTTATTCATTATTAAAACCAGTCGCATGTATCACTTAAGTATCGCATTTAATGACAACAATCCCCGTGTTCGACCTCGAATCATTCTGAGAATCTTGCGTTTTAATTATACTTGGTTTAAGCGCAAGGAAACTTGTGACATGCACTACTTCATCGCATACTACGATCATATCACTATCAACGCATATACTTAGAACGTAGTATGACATAAAATGTCTTTATCGCAAAGCACTTGAGCGCATATAGCACATCATTCATTTCATTCACAAGCCATGTGTTAGAGTTAGATAAAGATTAAATCACGGTCATCAAGTTTATGGTAAGATGAGCTTGTAGTACATCATCCATCAGTAGTGTGCATAAGCGATACAAAACATACATAGTATAACACACAACTCGTATCCTTACAGGGTGTCAAGTAGGGATTAGCTAAAGGCAAGCCCAATTCAACTTGGTTTGCATGCCCTTCATTGTAGATTTTGAGTTTGTGCCCGTTCACCTTGAAGATTTTTCCTGTTCAAAGACTTCTTGTTTCAATTATGCCATAAGAGGAAACATTAGTAATTTCAAAAGGATCTAGCCACTTGGACTTGAGCTTTCCAAACATCAATTGTAATCTAGAATTTTAATGCAAAACTTTTTGTCCAATTTTGAAGTCTTTTTTTTATTAAGCCTTTGTCATGAAAAGATTTGGTTTTCTCCTTGTAAATTTTTTATTTTTCATAAGCATTTTGTCTTAACTCTTCCAATTGTTGTAGCTCTAGGAGTATTTCCTTTGCGGCTTAGGTTATATTCAAATTACATCGTTTTACCACCCAATACGCTTTGTGTTCAACCTCTACTGGAAGATGGCATGCCTTGCCATATACAATTTTATGTGGGGTTCTACCTATAGACGTTTTAAAAGTGGTTCTGTAAGCCCAAAGCGCATCAGTTTGGAACTCCTATATTTTATTTTCAGGTTCACAGTCTTTTCTAAAATGTTTTTCACTTCTCTAATTAAGGTTTTCGCTTGGCCATTTGTTTCAGGATGATACGAGGTTGCTACGGTCCTATTACAAAAATGTGTTCCTTGATCGCTTATAATGGCCCTAGGGATTCCAAATCTAGAAAAGATGTTATTTTTCAGGAATTTCTTAACAACAGAAGAATCATTTGTTCTAGTGGGGATTGCCTTGACCCACTTGGAAACATAATCCACACCGAGCAAAATGTACAAATAACTAGACAATGAAGGACATGAACCCATGAAATCTAAGCCCCATATGTCAAATATTTCACAAAAAAGAATTGAATTAAGAGACATTTCATTTATTTTAGACCAAGATCAAGATTTTTGACACCTTTCACAAGACTTACAATAAGCATGCGAATCGGTAAAAAGAGAGTCCCAGAATAGTTCTGAATATAATTTTTTTCTAGTGGTTCGTTTATGACTGAAATGACCTCCACATGCATGTTCGTGGCAAAATGATAAACAAACTCAAATTCTTCGTTAGGGACACATCTTCTAATGATTTGATAAAAACAAAATTTCCATAGATAAGAAGGATCCCACACATAGTATTTAGAGTCGATTTTTAATTTGGATCTTTTAAGCCAAGACATGTTAAGAGGAAACTTACTTGTAACAAGGTAGTTTACCATGTCGGCATACCATGGTAAGAAAGCAGATACCTTGAAAAGGTGTTCATCGAGGAAGTCTTCTCTAATAGGTATTAGCTCTTCTCCTTGCTTGATTCAACTTAGATGGTTCGCCACTGAATTTTTGGATCCTTTTATGTCCTTGATAGTTAAGTTGAACTCTTGTAAAAGGAGAATCCATCTGACAAATCCGGGCTTTGATTCTATCTTTGTCATTAGGTACCTGAGACCAGTGTGGTCAGAATAAATGATTATTGGAAAACCAATAATATAACATCTAAACTTATCCAAAGAAAATATTATAGAGAGAAATTATTTTTCTATTGTTGAATAATTGATTTGAGATGAATTGTGTGTTCTAGATGCGAAACAGATCACATGGCATTTCTTGTCAACTCTTTGTCCTAATACTACCCCTATTGGGATTGGTGTCCTAGTTTTTCCGGAGTCTCGTAGTTTGTAAACTCTACACATTGTTATGAATAAAATAAGAGTTATTTTATTTGGCATTTACTCATATCCAATAAACAAAGCTTCATGGTTATTGTATGAAAACTTAAGCATGTATATGAGATATACAAGTGGATCATGCCTTAAGTGATAACCGAAAAAGGTCTGTAGTATAAGGATTAAGGAGGGATACCTGATCCTGGTGACACTACCGATACGACTCGCTTTGTAGTGGTTTGCAAGTTTTGTGGACTACCATAGATGGTAGATCTAATCATACATGTGGAGACATGCGAGCGGGGGTGTCCTATACAAAGAGTTTGTATAAGACCAAACCACGAGATGACTAGTCTCTTTTTATAACACCGTTGATACTTGATACATACATCTCACCTAAATGACCATAGGTGACATGACCTCAATCCTGAGTGTTTTGGGAACTCCTGCCTTTGAAGGCGGTCCTTTGATTAGTTTGGATGAGAGTGGCCAGATTGCCAACTCAACATACCTACCTTTTTGGGTATTTGTCTGATCTGGGAGCTGGGAACTCAGTTACACAAGATGGAATTCACTCCTTCCTCAAAGCAGAGGTAAGTAGATAGATTGCTCCCTTAAGAGCTAATTTCAGGTCTTGAACATAGTGGCCACAACTTCTCTTTGGAAGAGAGGACTCAGTCATAGTAGGACTGTGACTTATGTCCATTAGAGGATTAGTGGTACCTAAGAAGTTAGATGTAACTATAAGGGCATAACGATTATTGGCCCAACTGCACTTACGAGCGATCTATGAAGGGTTATCGCATTGTTGATTGGTCACAAAAAATATTTGTAGTAAGAAGAGTGCAGTTGTCGTTC
This sequence comes from Benincasa hispida, assembly GCF_009727055.1. Lineage (NCBI taxonomy): Eukaryota > Viridiplantae > Streptophyta > Magnoliopsida > Cucurbitales > Cucurbitaceae > Benincasa > Benincasa hispida. Next base: position 3,002,651 of record NC_052355.1, read on the forward strand.
TTTAGTGGAGTGCCTGGCAGTTAACGGATGGTGGATCCCGTGACTAAAGAGTTTAGTCATTTATTCACGTACTGTTGGACCTTCAAGCTACAAGTTCATAAGGTCCCCTTGGTAGCTCAATGGATTCATGTTGAGAATCAGTTCTTGGTGTTGATTTCAAATGTTCAAATTGGCAAGAGGAAATTTGATTATATATGATATGATCAGTGTGATGTATGAGATACATCAAGTGGAGGACTAATGTAAATGAGATTTACATTAAGTACCATGAAATAGAAAAAGATTTATGGTTTACATGTCTCATGAGATGAAATATTAAAACTATAGGTTATACATATAATATGGTGAGTTGGTTATCATATGTATTTATAATAATATTAATTGTTGCATAGTTATGTCTTTTTCTCTAATAACCAATTGAGTGGGAGGTTATTGGTGGTTTCATAGCAACCGTGAGATAAAAAGAAAAATGTTTTCCTAAATTTAGTAAGATTTGAGAAAAGTTTCTATTCTCGGAAATAACTCACAGATCACTGTCAAGTGAATAGGATTCACTAAACGATAACTGAAGAGAGACTAAACGATCGTGGAGTGACACTACACAATAGTTCACTCAGTTCGTCGTCTTCTAAATGATCGTGGGGCTTTTCCTATACGATAGCTTGCCATTTGCTAAATGATTGGGCATCGTCTATACGATAGATTCTTGTCATCTCCCACTTGCTTAATCATTTACATGATTGTTATTCCTCTAATCTCTTCCTCTAACCAAGTCCACACAGATCCCACACTTCTGGATTCTCACACCAAGAATACTAAGATAGCCATTATGGTGGTGTCGTATTCAACTCGACTGAGGTCGAGATTTTTTGGAGGCTGTTCGTTGCATTCGTGGTGTTCGCGTGGTGGTCGCTGTGATCGTGTTGCATTGCAATCGCCGTGTTCGAGCATTCGTGTGTTGTAGTCTTGGAGATTGAACAAGTGTTCGTGATCGAGGGAGTTTAAAGATGAGTCTTCAAATGTATGTATGATCTTTCCCTTGATCTCATTGTTAAGAATGCTGTAATTTCATATTGTGCATGGCCTGTAAGTTTCCGTTTCTTGTACTATAATTGTTAGTATTCAATTTCGAATGGAATTTGGAACGATCATTCCGCTGCTCATGGAAGTCCCATCGAGGTGGTTGAAGGATTGGAGTTGATGTCAACTTCTCCTTGAGTGGGTCAAAAGCTTCCTTGCATTCTTTATTGAAATTGAATACGACATCTTTTTTAAGAAGGCTTGATAGAGTGAAATTTTTTAAAAGTCCATGATGAACCTCTTGTAGAACCCTGCACTACCAAGAAAAAATGTACTTCTCTAATATTTTCAGGATAGGGAAGGTTAGCTATGACATTTATCTTAGCCTTATCAACTTCTATGCCCTTAGAAGATACAAGGTGTCCTAACACTATTCCATGAGAAGCCATAAAGTGACATTTTTCATAATTCAAAACTAAATTTGTTTCTATGCATCTTTTCAAGATCAAACATAAATTGTGCACACAATCTTTAAAAGAACTGCCATACACAGTGAAGTCGTCCATGAAAATCTCTATGCACTTTTCTACATAATCAGAGAATATGCTCATCATGCATCTTTGAAACGTACATGGGGCATTACATAGCTCAAATTGTATTCTTCTAAATGCATAAGTACCATAAGTGCAAGTAAAAGTAGTCTTTTCTTAGTCTTCCTGTGCTATGAGTATTTGATAAAAATCTAGAAAAACCGTCAAGAAAACAAAAATATGGCTTTCCAATAAACCATCAACCATTTGATCAATAAAATCTATAGGAAAATGATATTTTTTGTTACCTCGTTGGGTTTTTTGAAGTCTATACACATTCTCCATTTTGCACTCTCGTGGATCATCTCACCTTTTTCACCTTTCACAATGGTCATGTCGGCCTTCTTCGATACCACAGACTTACCCATTGACTGTTTGGGACTGGGTAAATTGTATCAGTTTTAAGTAGCTTGAGGATTTCTTTATGAACAATTTCCTTCATGGTTGGATTTAGCCTTCTTTGAGGTTGAACGATTGCCTAGAATGATTCTGTGCAAGCAAAGGGAATGGCTTATCCTCGTAATATCTTCTAAAGTCCAACCATTCGTTTCTTATAATCCTTCAATGTTTCTACTAGTGAACTTTCCTTAGAAAATGTGAGTTCTCTAGATATGATCACAAAAAGGTTTTTCTTCTCCTAGGAAAATATACTTGAGGTGAGAAGGGAGAGTCTTAAGCTCGATCCCTTGTACCTAAGATTCCACAACATCATCATTAGAAGAATTATCATTCAAATCAAAATCATTCGAAGTAAAGAAAGAGTCAATCGAAGAGTCATCATCGTCAAGGTCAATGGAGGGAGTAACCAAACAATCCAAATTTTCATCAATTGAAAATAACAATTCATCAAACATGTCGCATGTATGTATTAAACATAGAGACGGATATTCTTCAGGGAATTTCATGGCATCATAAATGTTGAAAGATTTTACCTCTCCATCAAATTCTACTGACAAAGATCCCTTATCTACATCAATTCTTGTCTTTGCAGTTTTCATGAAGGGTCTACCAAGTAGAATGTTAGAAGAAGAAGTAGAGTATGGTTCATCCATTTTTAAAATGTAAAAATCAACAGGAAAGATTAATTCTCCAACTCTCAACAAAACATATTCTAGAATGCCTAGGGGTTCAATATGTGACCTATCCACTAGTTGTATGCATACATTCATTTTTTGTAGGCCATTCAATTTAAGATCTTCATAGACATGAAAAGGCATGACATTTACTCTCTCATGTTCTTTCCCTTTTCTTTTCTTAGTACATAAGTCTTTTATGAATTTAGCATACCTAGGTATTTATTGAATGGCATTGAGCAAAGGAATATTAATTTGTACCTTTTTAAAACATTTCAATTAGCTCATGGTCAGTATCTTCTACCTTAGGTTTTGCTAGTCTACTGGGGAAGGGACCTTAGGTATGTATGGCTCTACATTAGAGGGAGAGTAGTTACATACCTCAGGGAAGATGGGAGATTCCTCAGATTCATTTACCTTGTTATCCTGATGAATTATCTTTTCAGGCTCCTTGGGAGTTGGTTGAATTAGGCTAGCTACATGGGAAGAAGAAGGAATTTCCTTACCGATTCTTAGAATCATTGTGCTTACATTTGCATGCTCCATTGAGCAGGGAGCTTTCCTGATGACTTACTCTCGAGCTTGCTTACCATAGTTGCTAGTTGAATGATTTGTGTGCCCAAGTTTGAAAAGCCTTGTCGGGTTTCTTGTTGAAAAGATTTTGTGTCTTGTTGAAGTTGTTTTCTTTCTTGTTGAAGTTATATATTTTCCTTTTGAAAATTGTGTAGTTCCTGTTGAAATTTTAAAGAATGGTCAACAAGAGATTTAACTACATCCTCGAGAGACAGGTCAATATCAAGGTGGATGGAGAGAATGTTCAAAGTAAGTGAGAGCGGACGTGCGACAGCATATCCCACGGTCTCTCTCGTTAGGTTGGATAAGGTTTTTGTGCATCGCCTCGAGGCACCCTAGGAGTATATCCCCCTATAGAATGGCAATTTTGTCAAACTCTTTATCTGGTCTCCCATATAGGATAAGGTCACCTTAGTCTCTTGTCGTAATCTGCTTTTTCCCTACGGTGGGTGCATTAGGGAGGGACTTTAGGGCTGAAAACGAGGGGTTACACTTATGCAGAATTGTTAAGGGTTAACAGTTCTAGACCGAATGAATGGTGACTGTTAGGTGCAGTTACAAGAGTTGTTTCTGCCTAATGGTTGAGAGTGTCTCATCCCAGTGAAGGGGCATTTGCTCACCCCACCGGTGATGTTTGTCCTGCCTCGCAGGGACATCATTGCGAAATAGAAGTTTTTTCACTTGGGGTACTTGGAAACTATTTTGCTAAAACTAAATTGGTGTTAAAATGTGGTATTGCATAGACTTGTTAAGTTTGTTCGTTTTTTAACAACGTAATTATGGCAACCACCACTTTAGCTCTACTTAGTATCGATAAACTAACTGGCGAAAACTACGCTAGTTGGAAACACACGATCACAACAATACTGACCATCGATGATCTCATGTTCGTCCTTATGGAGGAGTGTCCTCCTATTCCACCTCTTAATGCCACTTGAAATGTTTGGGAGGCCTATGAGCGTTGGACACGGGCGAATGAGAAGGCCCGAACCTATATCTTGGCCAATGTTAACGACGTTTTGGCCAAGAAGCATGAGCCCATGGTCTCAGCGCGTGAGATCATGGAGTCCCTACGGGGAATGTTCGGACAACTATTTTGACAGCTCAAGCATGAGGCTCTTAAATTCATCTTCAACTCCAAAATGGAGGAAGGCACCTCTATTCGAGAACATGTACTTAATATGATGGTCCACTTCAATGTGGCAAAGATGAATGGGTCTCAGATCAATGTGGGCAGCCAGGTTAGAATTATCATGCATTCATTGCCGGATAGCTTCCTACACTTTGTTAGTAATGTGATTCTTAATAAAGTGGACTATACCCTTACAACTCTCCTCTATGAGTTGCAGACTTTCCAATCCTTGCTGAAAAGTAAGAAGAAGAAGGGATGTGAGGCAAATGTTGCTTCATCTTCAAATACATTTCGTAGAGGTTCGACCTCAGGGACTAAGTCTGCACCTTCTACTTCTCAAACTACTAAATGGAAGAAGAATAGGTAAGGTAAGGGGATAGGGAAGACACCTGCTAACCTATAGCCTGTCACCCAGCGGGTTAGGCGTCCAGTGCTGGTTGATAAGGGAAAGTGTTCCACTGCAACCAGGATGGGCACTAGAAAAGGAATTGTCCTTGCTGGCTAAAGGAGAAGAAGACGGCCAAGGCTAAGACCAAGCCTAAGGCAAAACAAGGTAAATATGATTTACTAGTTTTGAAAACTTGTTTAGTGGAGAATGATGATCCTGCCTGGATTATTGACTTTGGGGACACTAATCATGTTTGTTCTTCTTTTCAGGTGATTAGATCCTGGCGGTAGCTAGAGGCTAGTGAGATGATGATGTGAGTAGCCACAGGGCACGCCGTCTCAGTTGTGGCAATGGGACGAATCTAGTTGACTTTAAAGAATAAATTTCTCATTTTAGATAATTTTTATGTAGTAACTGAGTTTATTTGATGCAACAAAAGTTTGAATCCTTTGAAAGTTTAGAGAGTTCAAGGCTGAAGTTGAAAATGCATTGGATAGATGGATTAAGACACATCGATTGGATCGAGGTGGAGAGTTTTTGGATTTGGTGTTCCAGAACTATTTGATAGTACATGCAATCATTTCCCAACTCTCAACACCGGTACACCTAAACGAAATGGTGTAGCGGATAGGAGAATAGAACCTTTTTTGACATGGTTTGGTCGATGATGAGTTACGCTTCCTTACGGTACTCGTTTTGGGGTTTTGCAGTGGAAATTGTAGTGTATATACTTAACTGTGTTCCTTCTAAGAGTGTTGCAAGAATACCTTTGAAGTTGTGGAATAGGTGTAAAGCTAGTTTACGTCACTTCCGCATATGGGGTTGCCCAACACATGTGCTTGAGGTTAATCCAAAGAAATTGGAACCACGGTCGAGGTTGTGCCTCTTTGTAGGCTACCCCAAAGGTACACGAAGGGGTTACTTTTATGATCCTACGGAAAACAGAGTGTTTGGGTCTACGAACGCTACCTTCCTGGAGGAGAATCATATTAGGGAGAACAATCCACGTAGTAAGATCGTGTTACGTGAGCCTGCCAACGAAACTACTAAAACTTCAACAAGAGTTGTTGAAGGGCCTGCTTTGTAGAAGTTGTTCCAAACATGTCTAAGCCCATCCCCCTCTATTGTGACAATAGTGGTGTTGTGGCGAACTCCAGGGAGCCCATAAGTCACAAGTGCGAAAAACATATAGAACGAAAGTGTCATCTCATCTGTGAGATAGTGCATTAAGGGGACATGATAGTCACAAAGATCGCTTTGGAGCACAACATTGCTGACCCATTTACGAAGGCTCTCACGGCTATAGTTTTTTAGGGTCACCTTCAGAGCATGGGTCTATGGGACCGCCCGCGGCTGAAATATTGCAAGTGGGAGATTTTTGTACTGGGCCTTAGTGCCTTAGTTTATTATTTTGTACTAGCTGCTTGTACACCCCACTTGCTTTAGGACAAGAGGGAGATTGTTGGGGATGATGCCCTAAACTCTCGTTGGGTCTTGTAGTTTCTAAACATAGTATTGAACAAACACTTGTAATGTAATAATATATGATATTTTCTTCACTATTGTCTATGGAACATTGGATGTTTTAATTGCTTTACCATAAACCAATAAACTAAGATCCCAAGTTTTCGTTATAACTTAAGCATGTATGTGGAGACATATAGGTGGATCATACCTTAAGTGATAACCAAAATGTCTGTAGTATATGGATATAGGAGGGAAACCTTATCCTGCTAATGCTACGGATGCAGCCCACTTTGTAGAATAGTTACAAGTGTTATGGCTTGCTACAGATGGTCTGATCCTGCTCATTCATGTGGAGACATGCGAGCGGGGGCATCCTATACAAAGGAGTTTGTATAAGACCGGACCACGAAGTGTTACAGTCTCGTTATATAATGTCGTTCATGATAGAGATTTCTCTTCACTAGGATGACCATAGGTAACATGACCTCAATCCTGAGTGAGTTGGGAACTCCTACCTTTGAGGGCGGTCCTTTGGTTTGCATGGGCGCGAGTGGCCAGATCGCCGACTCAAACCTACCACTTTAGGCATTCGTCCAATTTGGGAACAGGGAACTCAGCTACACAAGATAGAATTTACTCCTTCCCCAAAGCAGGGGTAAGTAGATAGATTGCTCCCTTAAGGGCTGATTCCAGGGCTTGAACAATGTGGTGCCATACACCTTCTCATGGCCCGAGAGGTGTCCATACATAGTAGGACTATGATGTATTGTTCATTAGAATGATCAGTGGTACTTAAGGAGTTCGATGTAACTACAGGGGAAAAATGATAAATTGGCCCAGTTGTACTTACGAGCATCTATGAAGGGTTATCGTATTGTTGACTGGTTATATTCGATGGACACAGAAATATATTTGTGGTGAGAAGAGTGTAGTTTTCAGTCTTTAGTGGAATGCCTAGCAATTAACAGATGGTGGATCTCGTGGCTAAAGAGTTTAGTCAGCTATTCATGTACTGTTGGAGCTTCAAGCCATAGGTCCATAAGGTCCCATTGGTAGCTCAATGAATTCAAGTTGAGAATCAGTTTGAAGTGTTCAAATTGACAAGAGGGAGTTCGATTATATATGATATGCTTGAACTGATCAATTATATATGATATGGTTGACATGACGTATGAGATATATTAATTGGAGGAAAATGATATAAATATGGTTCATATGTTGCATATGATGTGATATTAAACTATAGGTTATAAATATAATATGATTATTTTTTTAATTTAACAATTATGGGATAATTGTTGGCCTTTTTTTCTCCGTAACTGAATGATATAGTGGGAGGTTGCATTTAGTTTTCGTACCTGAAGGAGAAAATGAAAATGGTTTTAAGAGATCAGATATTCGTTCACCGATTAGTACACTACCCATCGCTTAGCAAACTGAAAGCATAAACTGTTGGGTTTTATGTCCTCAAACTCGCAGTTTGTAAATTGATAAACATTTTCTATAATCAATATACTTATTATTGATTTCATGAATTATATGAAAGTCTAAATCCAATAAACTAAGACCCATGACTATTGCATGAGTACTTGAACTTTGTGTGGAGACATACGAGTGGATCAGTTCGAGTAAATAGTCAAAATGATCTATGGTACATTAATTGGATGTGGCCTACTTTGTAGTTGTTTCAAAGAGTTGTAAAGTGCTACATACGATGTGATCCTAATTCACATGTTATGACATGAGGAGTGGGGGCATCCTATGCAATGAGTTTGCATAAGATCGAACCAAGAAATTAGTCACTCTTACTTTATAACGCTGTTTACTATATAAGACTGACTATTTCACCTAGATGACCTAGGTAACTCGGTCTTAATCCTGAGCAAACTATGAACTCATGTTTATTTAGGATTACCCTTAGATTTGCATAGGTGAGGGTTGGCTCAACAGTGCCGGCTCAATAAGACTCTCGTTCCAGGTGTAAGACCGAATAGATAGCTGAGGACATAGAGTGAAAGACGGAGTTCACGCCTACCCGATTTAGGGATAGAAGAAAGGTTGTTCTTTCAAGTACTGAATCCAGGTCTTAAACAAGGGGCCCCACCCTCTCACTAGGCTGAGAGAGTTTGGTTTAGTGATTGGATCACAAACAAGTTGTTCATTAGAGGATCAGTAGGAACTTGAGGAATACGACATAATCTCGAGGGTAAAACAGATAGTTGACCCAGTCGTTATTACAAACAACCTGTAAAGTGTCGACTTACTGATTATGGTTAAATCATGTGGACATAATATATCTACAGTGAGGGGAGTGCAACTATGGCTTTAGTGGAGTGACACGTTAGTTAATGAATGGGGATTAATTTGGTCTAATGACTGATTAGAATTAAGGAAATTAGTAATTATATGAGATATAATTATGTGTTTAATTTGAGAATTAAACGGAATAGGAGAATTTATATTTAAATATGATTTAAATATATATAGATGGATGTGTGTAAAAATTAATTTAATATTTGATATTAAATTAATTAAGTTTTATTTAAAAATTAATTTATGAAATTAATTTTATTTTATTGTTCAGTTTTTAAAATCAAAATGGATTTTGGAAATCAAATTTTAATTTTGTGATAAAATTGGAAAATTAGAAATGCAATACACAAAATGAAAAAACCATGTTTTCCATTATCCATCTTCTACTTGCTCACACAAAAGCCATCACTATTGCCTTGTGTTACTCCAAGCATGAGCTACAACTCATGCAACTCTCTTCCTTGCATGTTGATATGTAATATATTGAAGAGTTTGGAGTGAATTTCGGGCATGCAATCAAGAGAGAATTTTAAAGAAAATTCGTGCTGAAGAAAGTGTTCCTCACGAAGATTGCTACTGTGAGTAATTCTCCTCAATCCCTTGATTGAAGTTTTTTTTTAGTCCAACTCAATCTAGAGCACCAAGAGAATAGTGTGGAAGATCTTGAGGTGGTCTGCAACAAGATTTGGAGAAGATTGCAGCTGGAGATCGATCTTTGAGGAGGTTCTACAAAGGTATGTCATGAAACTCACTTGTTTTCTGCAAGAGCCTGCTTCATATTTTGCTAAAATTAGTGAATTAGAGTGCTTAAATGATCATTGTTGCTTCCGCTGTTTTTGATACATTCCTACAATTGGTATCAGAGCATCATATACAAATTCAATTTGGTTTAATTTTGGTTTGGTGGGTGTTTTATATGAGAAATATGAAACTGATGCATTGATATGGTTTTTTGAGTTCTGGCATTTTTATTCTCTTTAATTTCTCATTTAAATTTGTAATTGGCTCTTGTTTAATGAGCTTTTATGAGTTAGCAAGAGTCTTTAATTTATTTGGAGTCATTAGAATTGAAATTAAGATGTAATTGAAGAAACAAGTGAAGGAGGTCGAGCTGCTGTTCCAATTTTTTTAGCTTCTGCTCAAAATCGTTGTTGAGGTTCAGTTGCTAAGCAATCGTCTAGTTCCAGGCATTACACAATGTGAAGAAAAGCTAGACGATCGTATAGTAATGGGCACTGGTCATTGTGATGTTGAACACTAAACGATCGTGTACCTGTAGGAGTTAAACGATGCGTTCAAATTGCTATACGATAGTGCTACGCGATGGTTTAGCTTTTGCTTGGGAACTAAATGATTCGTTAGATTTGCTATACAATGGCACTACACAATCATGTAGCTGCGATGCACGCTAAGCGATGCGATGAAGTGCTATCCGATAGTGCTAAGTGATCATCTAGATACGGCGCTGATGATGGGCAGAAACGCACGTCATTATAGGCCTTTTCTTTAGAATTATGAAGGCTGTTAAGTAGAGGATGCGGCGATTATACTAAGAATTCATGAGAAAATGAGCTTGCGTCGATCGACATTAAGCATCTCGGCTACCGACTATTATGCATTATTATGCATTCAATTGTTTATTTTTGTAGCAAAGGCAGAAATCGATCGCATGCGCGGAAGCCAGGCTATCGCGAAGATGACCGCATGCGAGGAATCTCTCCATCACAAAGGCGAACACATACGTTCGACGCATGGATGTTGCTGCCATTAACCGCATGCGTCCATCGCATAGAAGTTGTAGCTACAGAGTAATAACCAAAATGAAAGTTTTTGGTGCCGTTGTTGGAGACTTGGCAGCTAATAGTTTATTGAGTTCTGTGTTTTTGCAGGAAAGCTTTTTACCTTAGGAGTATTGTAGCTTTTGCGACCAAGCTGCAAACAATATTGAAGTTTAGGCGATGTGTCGAAAGCCAGTATTGACCCCAGGATAGAAGGGAAATCAGTCGCGTGAGCTGAAGGCAGTTCTAAGCACATGGTGACCAACATGCTCCCAGCAATTGCCGGAAGTTCCAATGGTCAGGGCGAGCTTCTTGACCTAAGCAGTTGAGAGCAATCTCCTGAATGGAAGATTCCTTACGGTGACTTCACTCTAATTTCTCTAGGGACGTCTTCTACTCTATCTTTACCTTCTTTTTCATAGTGTAGTTTATTTTAGTTGTTATTTTGGATATGCGGTTGCTTCCTTGGATGTGTTGTGTATGTTCCTTGCAGGTGCGACAATAATTCTCCTCGGTGCACAGTTACAACGGAAGAATCCTCTTCACCATTCAACGCATGGATTCGACTACATGAATTCCAAAGCATGGTCGCAAGCGTTATTCTACTCAAGGTTCTTTTCTTGTTATCTTTTATGCATTATCCTTTTGAAATTCTCTTTGTCCGATTGCTTACCTTTGCGATACATCTATGATGGTACGTATAATTCACTACAGCCGCTAACTAAACATCGCAAGGCACTCCTTACTTTTAATAGCTTCTTCGAAATTTGATAGTCTAAATTTTATTATGTGCAAACGCTTGCTCAAACATTTGTTACCGCATTCCTGTTGAGTTTGTCTTTAGCTTTGTGGCGAGAGCGCTACCGATCTCTAAGTTTGGGGGTGGTAGCGGTCCCGGAGAAATGCGTTCACTACAATGCGATTAAAAAAAATGTTCGAGAATAAAAACTCCATTGTCAGCGCAATGGGGAAACCCATGCTGATAAGAGTTAAGTTGTGAAAGGCACTTACCCGTAGTTAGATGTCCGCATGACACCTGTGGGGGCAAGCCAAAATGAAAGTAAGTCGCCAGGATCAACGCATAAGCGCAACTCCTCTGTCTGGTGCAAAATTAAGCCAAAACAAGAGTTGAATTGAATATGGCACGCAACCAAAGTTGGATGTCTGCATGACACACATGGGAGCAAGCCAAAACGAAAAGCATAACCAGGATCAACGCCACATTCTAATAATAAATCGTAAGGCTCTAAATTATTTCAATGAACGCATTCTTAAAAGCTAAATGCAAAGTTGGGGAATGAGTAAAAAGTTTTTTAGCAGAGGCTTGCCAGAGTAAGCTTAGAAGAAGTAGCCGAAGCGGAGGAGAGCATTGCGGCCATGGTTAGAGGTATGAGTAAATTATATTTTAAGAAGCTGGTCATTGCAAAGGAAAGCGAGAGGGTGAATTATGAATTACCCAACTATAAAGCATGCTTGAGGACAAGCATGATTCTAAGTTTGGGGGTGTGATGACGAGCAGAAATGCACATCATTATAGGCCTTTTATTTAGAATTATGAAAGCTTTTAAGTAGAAGATGCGGCGATTATACTAAGAATTCATGAGAAAACTAGCTTGCATCGATCGGCATTAAGAATCTCGGCTAACCCACTATTATGCGTTATTATGCATTCAATTGTTTATTTTTGTAGCAAACGAAAAATCGATCGCATGCACGGAAGCCAGGCTATCGTGAAGACGACCACATGTGGGGAATCTCTCCATCGCAAAGGCGAATGCATATGTTCGATGCATGGGTGGTGGAATGCATTGATACTTTGAAAACCAAGCATGAATGCATACCTCGGGAGTATAAAAAGGTGATGTTGACATTTCACCTACCACGCCGTTAGCAACAGAGATTCAGAGCAGGTCCATCACGTCCATCACGTCGTTAGCTGCAGAATTTCAGAGAAGGACCATTAATGGTATCGATGATCAAGCTCTATAAATAGAAGTCGTAGAGCAGAACTTCAAATTACCCAAGGTCTTCGACCTGAGGGCAGATCCTTGTGATCCAGACGAAAGCATGAGAAGATAATCTTAAGAGTTTTTCATCCCCTCAACCATTCCGAGTGACGATTGAAGCCTTCACTAGAGTTAGAGCTCGAGAGAGTCTACTCCATCGCCCATCCATGGCACTACCCGCAGCCTTGACACACATCTGATGGAAGCAAGACATTGCTTCCATCTGGCCCTCCATTTATCTTCTATTCTTGTATTGTATTACATTGTGGCTTAAAAGATTAATACATTTTGTGATCAATGCATTTCTATATTTTCCTTCGATTCCATCTCCATCTTCATTTACTTAGCATCCTGTACTTTCATTGCATCACTAAGTAAGACTGCTAGAGTATCGCATACTTAATCATGCGGCATAGACACATGAAGCATGTAGTAAACCATCGGGTGGTGAGCGTTGCACGAGTGTTGTGAGAAAATCCTATTTGCGTAGTGTGAAGCTATAGCAACGTTTGCCTATAAGCGGACGCAATGCTTGTCTATGAGTAGAATCAGTAGCAACCAAACTGCCCGGGGGGGTAAGTACTTGATCACACTAAGCAATGTAAGCAAGTGTTCACTATAGATAGGAATAATCTTACGTCAACCATATTTTATGTGATTACCTTGTCTTATGTATACGCCCATCACCCCTTTAGAGCTGCTCGAGAGAGAGTCTAAAGAAAGAACCTAGGCTTGAGAGAGCTAGGTTAGAATCTAGGCTTGAGAAAGCTAGATTAGAACAGCATAAGCAAGAATGGAGACTTAGGAATAAGTTCTATTTCTACTACACAGCGTATGCACCCTTTAAATAGGATATGGTGGTATGCGGCCATCTTGTTTATGTGTGAGAACACGTGAATGGAAATAAAGACTTAGAAATAAGGCCTCTCGACACTATCGCATATACATTGTGTGCGTCTTCGTCAAGTGTGTATAGCATGATCGCATAGCTTGCGTTTGCTGGGGTTACCCTTGTGGTCAAGCTTAGTGTTGCAGCGAAGACATCCTTGCCAGTTTATCTATTTTTCCATGTATTTTACTACGTGTCAACAGTTGCCGTGCATCCATCTCTCACAGTCATACTTCCACTGCTTATTCTGTTAGTTAGGAGTAGGAGTAGTGCATAGTCTATAACCTTCAACATTCTTTTATTCTTCGCCACAAACACATTACATCATATCGTTTAGCTACAAGTCCCTAAGTTCGGCCTAGGATCACCCGAGAAACTTGCGATCTCGTTATACTTGGCGAGAGCACAAGAAAACTTGTGATAGGAACGCATGGTCATTCCATATGAGATTAACGCATATTTTCCATTCCAACGCATGAGAACAAACGTATAGCCTAAAACATGCATCACATAATATGCGCTTCCAAATTTTTATCATCAGGCGTTGAGCGATCGTGTAGATGTGGTGCTAAGAGATTCATTGAAGTTTCTATACGATAGAGCTAAGTGATCATTTAGCTACAGCGGACACTAAACGATGACATGAAGTGCTAGGCAATGGTGTTAAGCGATCGTGTAGTTCTATACGATAGAGTTAAGCGATCGTTTAGCTGCGGCGGACACTAAACGATGACATGAAGCATTAGACGATGGTGTTAAGCGATCATGTAGTTCTATATGATAGAGCTAAGTGATCATTTAGCTATGGCAATCACTAAACGATCGTGTACCTTTTCACAACACAAGGCTATGGAGTTAGACGATTTCCTTTAGCGCTACACAATTGGCCTTAGCAAGACTTTCAGGTTGGACCAAGAGCAGCCGGTTCAATCGATTTTCTCGAGGTCCAATCCGGTTCAGCCTCAAAAGGTTTTGGCTGGTCCGGTTCAGACTCATCCAGTCCAGTTCAAGATGCTTGTGTCAGTTTGGAGCAATTTGAGTGGTTCAAAGATAGTTTGGAAGCTGTTTGTAATAGTCAGGCGTCTGTTTGCTTGTTTATGCCAAAACCAAAAACAGTATCAGATAGTGTTTAATTGTTTATGCATGTGATGTATGTAATAATTAAATAAATCATATATATGCATACAGTATGCCATGTAGATTTAAAACCTCACCGTAGGAAGCATGTTACATGCATTGAAAGTATGTTATAATTGTTATAATATATAGTATGCATGTTAGGGTTTCTAGTATTTAATATAAGTGTTATATTAAATATTGAATGCCTTTATGTATGTTATGGATGTTTAGCATGTCTAAAGTTTTATAAGTTCTAAAATTGGGTTAGACATTTAAAATCCATAAATAACAGATGCATGCTCACGTAGGTTGACCACCTATTTTAATAGTTAAAACTTATAAAACTCGGGTTACAAACTCAACTATTATATAATCGTATCAAGGCTGGGGGTACTTAAGTTGACGGTTTATGGAACTTCTCCTACCTGGGGATTATGGCCAAATTATTGAGCATTTGTAACCGATTTTATGAGCATACATGAGCGATGTGAGGTAATAAAATGGTTTATCACCTAGACATCGTAGGTTAAAATCCAATTATAAGAGTTATACTTAGATAAACCACATAGACTTAGCGTTGTTTTATTAGCCGAAAAGAACCTATGTATAAATCTTCCCAATAGAACACTTCAGTGACAGTTTAATAACTTCTATATGATAGAGTTATTAGAAAAATTCAGTGGGAGATTAGTAACATATACGATACGTTATTTTTAGCTCTCACGTCTCTAAGAGTTCACAATCCAGATTTAAGTTTTCCTTTGTGTCACCTTGGAAGTGACCTCCATTTAGAAAGTATTTTTTAGCTTAAATCTAGATTGCGGTGAATAAGGGGAAGTTGTTCAAACATAAGTCTGTTATACGATATATAGATTTTAACTGCCACGTCTCCACATAGTTTACACCGTGAGATTCATATGACGTTTTGTGTCACCCTGGGAGTGACCTCCCTTCGGAAAGTGTTTTGTATGAGTCTATATCAAGGTAAACGGAGGAAGTAGTTCATAGAAAGTGGGTGAAGGATATGTGTTAATATATTCTACGGTCTCTTCCATTAGTCTGAACTGTGAGATTCCTATGTTCCGCCTATTGGTTTGCTTTAGGGGCCCCTTTGTTAGTCATTTAGTGACGGCTATCCCCTCGAAGGGTTGTAACATAGGATTCGGAACAACCCAGGCTTCAGTAAAATGAATAGGGTTTTATAGTTCCATCTTAGATATTGT
This sequence comes from Benincasa hispida, assembly GCF_009727055.1. Classification (NCBI taxonomy): domain Eukaryota; kingdom Viridiplantae; phylum Streptophyta; class Magnoliopsida; order Cucurbitales; family Cucurbitaceae; genus Benincasa; species Benincasa hispida. The sequence continues at coordinate 3,018,222 of NC_052355.1, forward strand.
CTTCTATTTCGGAGGCAAATTCATACCGTCCTATAAGATCTTAAAATAGCGGGTCACACTTACAAGAATTACTAAATTGTTAGTAAAGATCTTGATCGAAAACGATACCGAAACAACTATAGGAATAAGAGTTATTCTGAAGACAATAAGAATTAGAGTTATTCCTAGTGTTTGGTCAAAATTGTTTGCTTTAGTAAAGTAGTGTCTGACTGCCCTCGATAGCACATATTCTGACTCACTAAAGTATCGTTGCAAAAAATAATGTTTATGGGTACATTATTACTTTTTGCTAAAACCTGATTTTGGATTTAGTTACAATTTGCTAATTAGAATTTGTTTGAATTTTATCAGCATGTCGAAATATTCTAGAATACTCACTTTCGATTTAAATAATAGTAAAATCAAATCAACAAACAAATTACTAGCGGTTGATTACACCAAAAGTGTTTTAACAGAGGATTGTCCTCTATCTCCCAACTCATCTGAAATTTTGAATTATGCAGATGAGGGTGCAGAATTCGAACAATAGGATAACTATGATTTACTTGTTATCGAAGCATGTTTAGTGGAAAAGGATAAAATCTAGACAATTGATTCAGGTGCTGCTAATCATGTTTGTACTATCTCACATGAAACAATTTCCTGGAGACAATTGATAGAAGGTGAAACAATCTTTAAGGTAGGGACCGGGGAGATTGTTTCAGCTAAAGCAGTGGGAGATATGAAGTTATTTATAGGAGATAAGTACATTTATTTGAAAAATGTATATTATATTACTTCTATGAAAAATGAATCTAATATCTATCTCTTGTTTTCTAGAACAAAATTATAAAGTTTATTTTGAAAATGATGAAGTGTTCATCAATATAGGAAGTAAACAGGTTTGCTTTGCAAAATTAGAAAATAACTTGTATATGTTAAAACCAACTGAGGTCAAAGTCGTTTCGAACATAGAGATGTTTAAAACTGCTGGGACTCATAAGAAAAGGAAGATTTGTCCAAATGCCTATCTTTGGCACTTGAGACTGGGTCACATAAATCTCAACAGGATTGAGAGACTGGTTAAGAGCGATCATCTAAATAAGTTGGAAGATAGTTCATTACCACCATGTGAGTCCTATCTTGAGGGTAAAATGACAAAAGGATCTTTTTCTGGAAAAGGTATTAGAGCCAAAGAACCCCTAGAGCTGATTCACTCAGACCTTTGTGGGATTTTAAATGTTAGAGCAAGAGGAGGGTATGAATATTTCATCAGTTTTATAGATGATTATTCTAGGTATGGGCATGTTTACCTAATGCACCAAAAGTCTGAAACTTTTGAAAAGTTCAAAGAGTATAAGGATGAGGTTGAAAACCAATTAGGTAAAAAGATTAAAATACTTCAATCGGATCGAGGTGGTGACTATATGGACATGGAATTCCATAACTATTTGATAGAACATGGAATTCAATCTCAACTCACAGCCCCTGGCACACCTCAGCAAAACGATGTGGCAGAAAGGTGAAACAGAACCTTATTGGACATGGTTTGTTCCATGATGAGTTACGCTCCATTACCAAATTCTTTTTGGGGACACGCAGTTGGCACTGCGGTGTATATTTTGAACATGGTTCCCTCAAAAAGTGTTTCTGAAACACCTTACATGCTCTAGAGAGGACTTAAAGGAAATTTATATCACTTTAAGATTTGGGGTTTTCCAGTACATATGTTGGTGCATAATCCTAAAAAGTTGGAACATCATTCAAAAGTATGCCTATTTGTAGGCTGCCCAAAAGAAACAAAAGGTGGTTTCTTTTATGATCCTCAGGAAGATAAGGTATTTGTATTGACAAATGCAACCTTCTTAAAGGAAGACTATGTAGAGAATCATCAACCATGCAGTAAGCTAGTAATAGAAGAAATGTCCAAAGAAACAACAAATGTATCAACAAGAGTTGTTGATAGAGCAGGTCCTTCAATAAGAGTTGTTGATAGAGCAGGTCCATCAACGAGAAGAGTTGATGAAATTGAGACTTCCATCCTTCTCAAGAGTTGAGAATTCCACGTCGTAGTGGGAGGGTTGTGCAATAGCCTGACTGGTATATGAGCTTAACTGAAACTCAAGTCATCATACCAGATGATGGTTTAGAGGATCCATTGTCTTTTAATCAAGCAATGAATGATGTGGACAAAGACCAATGGATTAAAGCCATGGCCTTTGAAATGGAATCTATGTATTTCAGTTCTTTCTAGGATCTTGTAGATCAACCTGAAGGGGTAAAACCCATCGGTGTAAATGGATCTATAAGAGAAAACGAGACCAAGCTGGTAAGGTATAGACCTACAAAACTAGACTCGTGGTAAAAGGGTTTACCCAAAGAAAGGGGGTAGATTATGAAGAAACCTTCTCTCTAGTTGCCATGATAAAGTCTATTAGAATACTCTTGTTTATCTATTAGAATACTCTTCTCCATAGTCAGTTTCATATTTCTCATATGAAATATTGAAATGGATGTCAAGACAGCTTTTATGAATGGCTATCTTGAAGAGAGTATCTGTATGTCTCAACCAGAAGGGTTTATACAGCAAGGTCAAGAGTAAAAGGTTTGCAACCTAATCGACCCATTTATGGATTGAAACAAGCTTCTATATCTTGGAATATGAGATTTGACACTGCGATCAAATCTTATGGCTTTGAACAAAATTTTGACGAACCCTGTGTATACAAGAAAATCATTAACAAAACTGTTGTTTTTCTGGTGTTGTATGTTGATGATATTCTACTCATTGGGAATGAGGTAGAATATCTAGTTGACGTTAAGAAATGGCTTGCTTCACAATTCAAAATGAAAGATTTGGGACAAGCACAGTATGTTCTTGGATCCAAATAGTTCGGAATCACAACAGTAGAACATTGGCGTTATCTCAAGCATCTTATATAGACAAGATGTTGTCTAGGTATAAAATGTAAAATTCCAAGAAAGGTTTTTTTACCTTTCAGACATGGAATTCACCTGTCTAAGGAACAGAGTCCTAAGATACCTCAAGAGCTTGAGGAGATGAATCGAATTCCATATGCATCAACAGTAGGAAGTTTAATGTACGCAGTATTGTGTACTCTTCCCGATATATGCTATGTCGTAGGAATTGTCAGCAGATTTCAGTCCAATCTTGGACATGATCATTGGACTGCTGTTAAAAACATTCTCAAGTATTTTCAAAGAACGAGAGATTATATGCTCGTGTATGGTGCTAAGGATCTGATCCTTACTGGATACACTGATTCTGACTTTTAGACCTATATTGATTCGAGGAAATCAACTTCGGGTTTAGTATTCACTCTAAACGAACAAGCAGTTGCGTGGAGAAGCATCAAGTAGAGTTGTATTGTTGACTCCACAATGGAAGTTAAGTATGTAGCTGCAAGTGAAGCAGCAAAAGAAGCAGTATGGCTCAGAAAGTTCCTGACAGATCTAGAAGTAGTTCTTAATATGCACCTACCTATCACTCTCTATTGTGACAACAGTGGAGCAGATGCAAATTCAAAGGAACCACGAAGCCATAAAAGATGAAAGCATATCGAGCGAAAGTACCATCTCATTAGAGAGATTGTACATAGAGGAGAGGTAATCGTCACCCAGATTGCTTCCCAAGACAACTTAGCTGATCCATTTACGAAGGCCCTCTCGGCTAAAGTGTTGGAGGGTCACCTAATAGGACTAGGACTACGAGTTTTGTATCACTAGGGCAAGTGGGAGAATTTATGGGTATTGTAATGCCCTAGTTTTTTGTATTTGTACAATTTATTCTCTCCATGTAAACTCAACATTGTATATATTTGTATATATTGATCCACTGAAGTTTTAGTCCAAGTGGGAGTATTGTTGGGTTTTATGTCCTAAAACTCACAGTTTGTAAATTGATAAACATTTTCTATAATCAATGTACTTATTATTGATTTCATAAATTGTATGAAAGTCTAAATCCAATAAACTAAGACCCATGACTCTTGCATGAGTACTTGAACTTTATGTGCAGACATAAGAGTGGATCAAGTTCGAGTAAATAGTCAAAATGATCTATGGTACATGAATAAGGTTGGGTACCTTATTCTGGTAACACCATTGGATGTAGCCTACTCTGTAGTTGTTACAAAGAGTTGTAAAGTGCTACATACGATGTGATCCTAATTCGTACATGTTATGACACGAGGAGTGGGGGCATCCTATGCAATGAGTTTGCATAAGATCGGACCAAGAAATTAGTCACTCTTAATTTATAATGTTGTTTACTATATAAGACTGATTATTTCACCTAAATGACCTAGGTAACTCGGTCTTAATCCTGAGCAAACTATGAACTCATGTTTATTCAGGATTAGCCTTAGATTTTCATAGGTGAGGGTTGGCTCAACAACGTCGACTCAATAAGACTCTCGTTTCAAGGGTAAGACCTAATAGATAGCAGGGGACATAGGGTGCAAGACGAAGTTCACGCCTACCCGATTTAGGGATAGGAGAAAGGTTTTTCTCTCAAGTACTGAATCCAGGTCTTGAACAAGAGGCCCCACCCTCTCACTAGGCTGAGATAGTTTGGTTTAGTGATTGGATCACAAACAAGTTTTTCATTAGAGGATCAGTAGGAACTTGAGGAATAAGACATAATCTCGGGGGTAAAACAGATAATTGACCTAGTTGTTATTACGAACAACCTGTGAAGTTTCGATTTACTGATTATGGTTAAATCATGTGGACAGAATATATCTACAGTGAGGGGAGTGCAACTATGGGCTTTAGAGAAGTGACCATTAGTTAACGAATAGGGATTAATCTGGTCTAATGAGTTTAGCCAATTAATCTCGGATCGTTGGAGCCCATGATTTGTAGGTCCGCGAGGTCCCCCTACTAGCTCGTAATGGACTAGCTCTAGAATAGCATGATAAGTTAATTTGAAACGTTCAAATTAGAATTAAAGGAATTATTAATTATATGAGATATAATTACATGTTTAATTTAAGAATTAAACGGAATAGGAGAATTTGTATTTAAATATGATTAAATATGATTTAAATATATAAAGATAGATGTGTGTAAAAGATTAATTTAATATTTTATATTAAATTAATTCAGTTTTATTAAAAATTAATTTATGAAATTAATTTTATTTTATTGTTCAGTTTTTAAAATCAAATTGGATTTTGGAAAATCAAATTTTGATTTTGTGATAAAATTGGAAAATTAGAAATGCAATACACAAAATGGAAAAACCATGTTTTCCATTATCCATCTTCTACTTGCTCACACAAAAGCCATCACTATTGCCTTGTGTTACTCCAAGCATGTGCTGCAACTCATGCAACTCTCTTCCTTGCATGTTGATATTTATTATATTGAAGAGTTTGGAGTGAATTTCGGGCATGCAATCAAGAGAGAATTTTAAAGAAAATTCGTGCTGAAGAAAGTGTTCCTCACGAAGATTGCTACTGTGAGTAATTCTCCTCAATCCCTTGATTCAAGCTTGTTTTGAGTCCCACAACTCAATCTAGAGCACTAAGAGAATAGTGGGGAAGATCTTGAGGTGGTCTGCAACAAGATTTGGAGAATATTGCATCTGGAAGTCGAGCTTTAAGGAGGTTCTACAAAGGTCTGTCATGAAATTCACTTGTTTTCTGCAAGAGCATGCTTCATATTTTGCCAAAGTTAATGAATTAGAGTGCTTAAATGATCCTTGTTGCTTTTGCTATTGTCGATACATTCCTACATAAACAACAGCTCAGAGTTTACTAAACGATCATGTACACGCGTGCATTTCCTAAACGATCGCATAAAATTACCTAAACGATCTTCTAGCTTTTGCTAAGTGATCGCACGCCTGAGCGTTTTCCTAAACGATCGTCTATACGATCAACCCCAGTTTACTACAGGATCATGTACCTCTACCTAAACGATCAAGCATCTATTTATGTGATAGACTTTCGATATCTCCCACTTGCTTGGTCGTGGTAAACGATCGTTCCTTCCTCCTTCTATCTACCAAATCCAACAGAGCCCACACCTCCTGGATTCGCACTCCGAGAATATCGAGGTTTTCGAGTGGTTGGGTCCTCCATTATTGCCTTGTTCGTGAGGACTCCATTCGTGGGTAGACGACATCAAGATTTGGTGGACGATAGGCTTGATGATCTCAACGACAGTGAGATTGGCTGGATTAACGAGAGCGAGATTTAACGCGAAGAAGATTTCTTCAACTGGTATGTCTCTCATCCCTTTTTTATTTAATAGTTCAAAGCATGCCATAATTCGTTGTTAAATGCATAACTAGTATGTTTGATTGTGAATGCGGTATTTCTGTCACAATGAGTTTGGAACGATCTGGCTTCCACTTAGAGGTGCTCTTTGATAAGAGTTCCTTAATCCTCTAATGAACAATCTTTCTATGGTCTAACCATAAACAAAATCCTTCTACGACCAGTGAGAAAATGAGGCCTCATTGTTTAAGTCCCAGTGTCAGAACTTAAGGGAACAACCTATCTACTTACTCTAAATGAGGGAATGAGTCATTTCCAACTTGTGACACTATATTCCCAATATGGTAGGCTTATCAAATCGACAACTAGGGCCACTCTCACCCGTACAAATCAAAGGATGACTCTCATGTGCATGAGTTCATAACTCATTCGGGATTCAAATTGAGTTACATGGTAATTATTTGAAATATCAATCTCTTCATTTAATGGTGTTATAACGAGACACTATATATTTCACGATCTGGTCTTATACAATCTCATTGCATAGGATACTCCCACTCACATACCTCCACATGAACAATTTGAATCAAATTTTTTGTAATAATTACAAAGTGGGTTGTATCCATAGTGTTATTAGGATAAGACACCCAACCTTATCCATATACTATAGACCTTTTAGGTTATTACTTGAATATGATTCACTTGTATGTTAGCTACATACTATTCGAGATACATAAAAATAACCTTGGATCATATTTAGATTTGAATTATGTGACTAAATAAATAATGATTATTTATTAAAGATAAATAAAATTTTATTTATATAGAAAATTTTTTTACAAATGTACAGACTGCGGGTTTAAGACATAAATCCCAACAACTGACACTATGGATACGACCCACTTTGTATTAGTAAGAAATGGTTTGATCCAGACCGTTCATGAGGAGACATGTGAGCGGGTGTATCATATACAAAGAGTTCGTATAAGATTGGACCACGAAACATTTAATCTCTTTGTAAATTCGTTAATTGTTGAGATTAATATTTCATAGGATGATCATGTGCAACTCAATCTTAATCATGATTTATAAACTCCTTTCTGTGAGATCAGGCCTTTGCACGGGTGAGAGTGGCCCGAGTTGCCAACTCAATAAGCCTACAATTTTTGGAACTTGAATAAATGGAAAGCTGGAAACATAACTTCACAAGATAAAATTCACTCATTCTTGCATAGGGTAGGTAGACAAGTAGTTCCCTTAAGTGTTGATTTCGGGTCTTGAACAAGGGGTTAACCCTCTCACTGGCCCGAGAGGGACTTAGTTTATTGTTGGATCATAAAAAAATTATTCATTATAATAATCAACGATACTTAAGGAAAAGAGGTAATTACAGAGATAAAATGGACATTTAGCCCAGCTATAATTATGAACAACTTGTGAAGGATTGACTTTCTTATACTAATTATGTAACACCCGATCCTTCACAGAATTCCTTGGGTGGATAGAAGAGCCTAGAGTTCAAGCCTTGGAAGGGAAAAGCCTGACTAAGTACCTAAAATATGCTTTAGAGGAAGAAAAGTTTCCAATTGTTGAAGGCATAGTAGTTTGGAGTAAAAAATTTGGCTAAGTGTCTAAGCTATACTATGAGAACAAGGGTTGAATTCATAGCATAGGAGAGAATGGAGAATCATGGATGAGTTCAACACATAGTGCAGTAGAGGAAGTAGGTCATAACATAGTTGATAACATAGTTGACCAAGTCATAACATGTTCGATGCATAGTAGGGCCCTCCAAGAGAATATTTTGGGGAAACTTTGGAAGTTTAGGGGATGTTGGGAGCAATGCTATGAGAGTATTCTATAGGTCTTGGGAGCTATTCCTACGAACAAAGGAGACTATGTGGTCAAAGCATGATCGGCACATAGAGTATCCAAGGGAGAGGTTTTGGTTCAAGTGGAGGAAACCTTAAAGAATGAAGTCTTGGACACATAGATGGAAGCTTGGATGCATAGATGGCCATGTGGGTGCATAGATGGGCGCATGCTGGAGAAAAAATAAGGCAATGAGGACACATGGCTATGCCTTTGAGTGTGAAAAAGAAAACTATGCTTTAAGAAGAAGATAGAAAGAAGGAAGTAAGGGAAGGATTAGCGCATAAGAACAAGGTTGGATGCATAGGGCTAGGGTTGGCACTTAGGGGATTTTGTGGATTCCATTTTGGGTCTATGAGAAGCAAGATGGAAGCCCAAGATAAACCCTTGGGAAAGAGTTACACCAAGGAAGCCCAAGAACCTTAGTTGGGTGCATGCCTAGGAGGAAAAAGTGTAGGATGGGTGCATACCCTACTTATGAGCCAAAGGAAGAAGCTATATTATGAGATAGAAGACAAGTCGGTAGAGTAGTTGGGGAATCATACATCCAAAACAAGGAAGCCATGCATTGACACACCACATGGGCACATAGAAGGAGCTTGTTGGATGCATATGGAGTGGTTGGTGAAGCATCATGCGCCCAACATATGTATCATGCGTTGATATGAGTAAACTTGGGGAGCAAGGTCGGATTGACAATAAAATGGGGTATGTGGCTCAACCAAGTGAAATCTTGGCCAAGCCAAGGATGAGATCGACACATACAAGGATATACAAAAGGCTGTAATGACATCTCAAAAGGTAGCATGCGTTGGACTATGCATGGTGAAGACACCTCAAGCTCACATGCAAGTAGGTGGTGGCATGGAAGTAAGTGGTGGTTCAACATGATGAAGACACTCAAAAGGATATGTGTCATGTTATGATGGCATACCAAGGTAAAAATACTCCCACCGAAAAAAGTGGTACAGGTTGGTAGACGAAGGGTAAACATGATAGCATCTACTAGAGAACATGTGACATTAAAGAAATGTGGATGGTGTGACCAACTGATACATAACAGACAAAAGTGCAACGAACCACTTGACACGTCTAAACTCAACAAACAGGCAAGGACGACATAGGGGAACTAGCAAATGCCCAATATAGATTGTTCATTGTTCATTCTGTATTATATAGATTGTTCATATGAGACCCTCCAAACACTGTATTTTATAGATTGTTCATTCTATAATGTACAGACGTTCTGATAAATACTCGATACACAATCACTCGATACTCGATACTCATTAAGATATACTCGTAACACGATACTTGATAATACTCGATAAACATTGACTATATAAATGGTTGATTTACATGTACTATATACTCTGTGCATTTACATGATACTCAATAATACTCGATAAACATTGACTATATAGATGGTTATTACATGTACTATATACTCGGTAATATTGTCTCAAATTCACAAATAATGTCAAATTTTACATAAATGGTATAGATTTACAAATAGTGTCAAAATTTACATGGAAAGGCCTAATAAAAAAATGATCTGCCCACAACTTGGCAACTATATACAGCTTAGATTCAGTTTGATTTACAAATAATGTCAAAATATTGTGATAGATTTACAAATAATGTCAAAATTCACATAAATGGTATAGAAATTCACATAAATAATGTCAAAATAATGTCAACATTTACATAGGAAAATTGATCTACCCATAAATTGGCACCATAATACAACCTAAAATCATGCATCTTATCTTATCGTAAGCTCTCATACTCAACCCGATCACCAAGTATTCAAAGTATGTGAGACTTAATATCCCACAGTCCAGTGTATTCCCCTGTAGTGCGCCTATATTAATACGGCTCAGCTTCCAAGGACTTTGTGCAAGGTCGGGCTTTGCATCATATAGATCGCATAATTGTGCTAGTGAAGGGAGAGTAAAGCATAGGGGCGCCAAGAATTTTAGTAGATCCTTTGCTGTGATGTACTTGGGCAGTAAGTCATAGAAAATGATGTGTCTGATATTCATTTCCAAGACCAACATAAACCAATGCTTCATGTAGTTGACTTGGCTATAGATGTAATCGTCATCTGCCCATCCGGGTTGATGTTCAAGTAACAGTCCGAGCACATAATCGACATGCATGTGCTCTTTCTCCCATACTTTATCAACTTCTTCCATCGTTTTCCCACATATGGCCTCGACAAGCTACCTGAACCTTGGAGGTTCAAGTGACTCTACATAACAGATGACAATAGGTTCAAATGTATATCAATAATGCAAAATTGTACATTAAAATTTAAACCCTCTATAGTACATACCAATATGCCATGTGGCAATGTCGTGAACCGATGAGCACATATCTCTAGCCGATGCATTGTGAATTGTGATGCGATTATGGTGTGAGTTTGCGGTGATGTATTATGCGTTGAACATGCAATTTTTCCTAATAAGACCCAAGTATAAGCCTCACTAGGTTTCCTGGTAAGTCTAGGGTCGAATATAGAGACTACTGAGTAAATATGCGATAGTTACTTCGATTCTCTAGCAGTGGTGAAAACAAATGAGTTGGATGTTGTTTTGATTAAAAATATTTCCTATGTGATGGAGTTTGAACGCAGAGTTAATGAAAGCGAGAGTTACAATGAGTATGCGACGAAGGGATTGAGAAGGGGTTTAGCTAACACTTCCTATGATTATGTACAAGTTATGCAATCATGCTACACACAAATAACAGCACGTCATCTTTCAATGCAAAATGCCATAATTCCTATTTCTAGGACGCATGCGATGTATACGAAAAAGTCAATAGGACATATGTCTAAGCCTCTATTCTTGTCTATGCGATGATGAATGATGCACACATAAAACAAGGTGATCGCATATCATCATATCCTACTTCTAGGGTGCATGCGATGTGTTAATAGCAATAGACGCATGTCGTTCGGCCTATGCAATGCGCCAAGCACTTTCCAAAGGTGTATGATGGCCATCTTTTATGAATATCTTGAAGACTCTATAGAAATTTTTTAGGGACGACTTCTCGGTGAATGGACAAACATACGAAGTCTGTCTCAACAATCTGGAGAAGATATTGAAAAGATATAAAGAGACAAACCTCGTGCTTAATTGGGAGAAATGCCACTTCATGGTGAAGGAAGGTATTATGCTTGGGCACAAGGTCTCCAAGGATGGGCTGAAGGTGGACAAGGCAAAGATTGAGGTGATTGAAAAGCTTCCACCTCCAGTGAATGTGAAGGCTGTCAGGAGCTTCTTAGGACATGCTGGCTTTTATAGACGTTTTGTAAAAGACTTTTCAAAGATTGCACGACCACTGAATGCGTTGCTGGAGGATGAAAGAAAGTTTGACTTTGATGATCAATGCCGCAACGCATTCATGATACTGAAGAAGGCATTAACATCCGCACTTATGTTGATCACACCAGACTGGACATAACCCTTTGAATTAACGTGCGACGCAAGCGGTTATGCGATGGGAGCAGTGCTGGAGCAAAAGAAGAAAACAATCTACACCCCATCGCATATGCGAGTAAAACCTTGAATCCTGCTCAAACAAATTACACCACTATAGAAAAAGAATTGCTCGCGGTGATATTTGCGTTAGAAAAATTCAAAGCTTATTTGTTGGGAACTAAAGTAACCATTCACACTGACCACTCGGAGATAAAATATTTGATGATAAAGAAAGACGCGAAGCCGAGATTGATTAGATGGTTTCTCCTCCTCCAGGAATTCAACATGGAAATTATTGATCACAAAGGGACGGAGAACCAGGTTGCAGACCATTTATTCAGACTAGAAAACCCAGAAGTTGACCGCAACCAGTCAGAGGTGAACGCAACATTCCCAAACGAGCAGCTATTTAAGATTAAAGAATTACCATGGTACGCGGACGTGGTCAATTTTCTTGTTTTCGAACAATTTCCTGAAGACTATACAGACCACCAAAAGAGGTGGCTCAGACATGAATACAAATCATATTATTGGGACGAGCCAAATCTTTATAAGAAGGGGTCAGACCAGATTTTGCTCCTGTGTGTACCAGATGCTGCTCACCAACGCATATTATCACAATGGAGGGCACTTTGGAGGCCAATGCACAACAGCCAAGGTGTTATAAAGTGGGTATTTTTGGCCAACACTATTCAAGGATGCAAGAGACTATGCGATGAAATGTGACCTTGCCAACGTACGGGAAACATTTCACGAAAGCATGTGATGCCCATGAACATCATTTTAAAACTGGAATTGTTCGACATCTGGGGCATAGACTTCATGGGACCATGTCCACCATCGAATGGTCACAAATATATTCTGTTAGTCGTCGACTACATTTGCAAATGGGTAGAAGCGGTATCATGCACCGCAAGCAATGCGTCAGTAGTCTCCAGGTTCTTGAAGAAAAATATCTTCACTCGTTTTGGTACTCCACGTGCGATAATAAGTGATGAGGGCTCCCACTTTGTTAATCACATCGTCAACAACTTGTAGCTCAAATATAATATCCTCCATAAAATGGCCACCGCATACCACCCACAGACAAATGGTCAAGCGAAAGTGTCCAACAAAGAAATCAAGCTAATATTAGAGAAGGTGGTAAAGCCTTCACGAAAAGATTGGGCAACAAAGCTGGACGATGCATTGTGAGCATACAGGGCCGCCTATAAGACACCTATAGGCATGTCCCCATATGCATTGATGTTCGGTAAGGCATGTCATCTACCGCTTGAGCTGGAGCATAAAGCACTGTGGGCGGTGAAAAAGCTTAACTTCGATTTAAAGGCTCCAGGGGAAGCAAGGAAACTTCAGTTGGTCGAGCTTGATGAATGGAGAATGCAAGCCTATGAGAATGCCAAAATTTACAAAGAGCATGCAAAACAATGGC
>NC_052355.1:3033003-3055232 GCF_009727055.1 Benincasa hispida
GAATAAGGCAACCTTGAGAAATCTAGGAAAGAAGAAGGCGGTCGACTTTCTAAAGAAAATCTTTAGCCTATGCTTGAGGACAAGCATTGTTTTAAATTTGGGGTATGATAACGGGCAAAAATGCATGTTAGTACAGCAAAAAGTTATAAAACAATGAAGGATTGCGATGGTAAAAATATACAATATTGCGTCCAAAAGCATTAAGTTTACAACATTGTGATCGCATGCATCCATCGCATTAAAAAAAACTAACTTATTTATTTTATCAGAAAAATGCGTTGACGGAAGGCAAAATTTCGATCCAAGGAAATTAGCATCCGAGCACATAAGAGATTGCGACCGCAAGGCTATGCGATCATATGCATTCGTGAAAATCTGCTCAAGAAGGTGGCCATATAGAGCCGGCGCATCAAGGTGAAAGCTTAATAAATCACGATGGGACAGAAAGCTGATGACGGTCGATTCCGAATTAAGTTGACAAGCCATTAACGACATACTATAGCAACTACACTCAACTTTTTGGTGACAAATATATGGCGCATCAGATAGAGAATTAATGACATCCCATCAGTGCAATCATTCGAGAGAAAAATCTTTTCACCCTTAAGCTCTATAAATACCGAAGGCCACCTTCGTTAAAGAAGTTTGCTTAGTTCGGAGAGCTCACCATATAGAAGATAGTTAGCCTTGTTCATAGTTTTCTTTTGCTTAGAAATCGGAAGCAAATGAAGGGAGATTACGCCGAGAGATCATCCTAGTTAACTCGAAAGAGTGTCGGGAACTATCGAAAACAAAGAGAGGCCCAACTGTGGAAGCAAGAACATCTTTTGGGCAAAATAGAGATACCTCAGTGTAAAAGCCTTGGGAAGCAAGATATTGCTACGAGGCTCTCTACCTTTATTCTTCCATTGTCATTTTGTATTCCGAACTTATTTATAAAGTGGAAATTGAATCTTTATATTTGTCCACTCTCTTTACAATACGCATGAGTAGCTAAAACTGTCGAATGGGTTGAGAAGCACTTAGCTAGCATAACTTGGGATCTTCACTTTATTCAATCATCTTGTATTATGTTCGCGTCATTCGTCCTCTAGAGATACTAGTCTAAGGATAGAATCTAGGCTTGGAAAGTCAAATTAGAATCTAGGCTCGGGAGAGTCAGATTAGAACCGCATAATCAAGAGATAGAAGCTTAGGAATAAGTTCTGTTTGCTATTAACGCATCGCATGCACCCTAGAGATAGGATATGATTGTATGCGGTCACCTTGTACCTGTGTGCATCATTCATCATCGCATAGGCAAGAAGTAGAGACTTAGGAATAAGCTCTATAGACATCATCGAATCATCGCATGCGTCCTAAAACTTGGAGCTATTGCATTTTCACTGGAAAAGAATTGTTGTCGTATGTGTGTAGCATGATCGCATAGCTTGAATACAATCTCAGGAAACGCTAGTTAAAGGCCTTCTCAACCCGTTCCTCCACATACTCATTGTATCTTTTGCATTATTAGTTCTTTTCTCAATTCCATCGCATAAACTTTATACCTTAAACAAAAAACCACCCAACTCATTGAATTATTTGTTACCACAAAGTAATCGAAAATTACCATCACCTACTGTTTCCTTAGTCCCTGTGTTCGACCCTGGGCTTACCAGGCAACTCAGTAGGATATATACTTGGATCTTGTTGAGAAAACTTGCATGCACAATGCATATTCCACCATCGCATTCTACACCATTATTTCATCGCATTAAACACGCATCAATGGGGTGATCAGTTTCCCCTTCGCTGGGACGAGACATTCTCAACCATTAGGCAGAACCAACTCTTGGAACTGAACCTAACAGCCACCATTTTTCCATCCAGAATCGTTAACCTTTAACTATTTCGTGTAAGTGTAACCCTTATTTTCGATGCCAGAGTCCTGCCCTAATGAGCCCACCATAGGGAAGAAGCAGATTGGGACAAGAGACTAAGTTACCTTATCCTCTTATAGGAGATCAAATAAAGAAACGCGCAAAACTGTCATCCTTTAGGGGGACACTCCCAGGGTGCCTCGAGGCGATGCGTAGTAACTTTATTCAACCTAACGAAGGAGACTGAGGGATATGTTGTAGCACTTCTCGCTCCCACTTACTATGAACACTCTCTCTATCCACCTTGATATTAACCTACCAAACACCATCTGTTGGGGGGACACGCCAAAGGTGCCGCGAGGCCGAGGGTAGATCGCACAGTGTGGACTATTTAGGAGAAACATGAAAGGTTTAAGTGAAGCATCTTATGCCCCAAGTACCTCCCACTGAATGTTCTACCTAGGGATTCATTAACCTAGACAATCCGGCTACTGATTTTAGTCTAAGTCGTCTTTTTAAACTCTGCTCATAAACAAGGTTTGTCTATGAAATATGAACAAGTTCAAGTAGTCACATTTAAACACTTTAATGGACTGTCCTTAACTTGTATGCATGCATCAAATCTATCTAATTCACCTTTCCAGGTAAGTTCCCAGGTAGGAGTGTTACGTTTTCGTCAACTTAAATACCCCAGCCTAGACAGAACCCGCCTTAGACAAAAGGTCCCTTATAGATAGATTTGCTACACTTTAACCTTTTATTAGCCAATTTAATCCTATTAAATTGGTTAAGAGATTAAAGCCTTAGGGTTGCTAATCATATTAGAACCGTGATCTTAGGTTTATGTGATCCAAGTTTTAAACACTTTAAAACCATGAATTAAACCTAAGTTAGCATGCATGTCTTTCTTATTCCTTTTAGTTCTAATTTCTTTTTAACTTTTAAAAAGAAACAACTAAAACTATTGCGCAAAACGAGGCGTTTATAACATTTATAAAATAACCTATGTGTCATGCTTCATGCAATGTCCGATCATTACTATATATAACTTTTATATAATGTGTAACCAAGCAAACATGCTATCATTCACCCTTATACTATAACATTTATGATATAAAGATGATGCATGTCAATGCTTTTTATGCATGCATAAATATAACTCTTATATTATATGATGCATGAACATGCTCTTACATAATTAAATCATGCTTCTCTAAATTATAACAATTACAATAAAGAGATGATGCATGACCATTGCATAACCTAAGGTGGGATTTACTATATGCACATCTATAAACATACATCGCATGTAATAAATAAAGGATTAATGAACCGAGATGAGCCTTTACAAAAACTGGAATGAAAAAAAAACCTTATCTATTACATTTTTCATCGAGTTAACCGGTTCACAGGCGAACCAAATCTTGAACCGCCAGGAGGTCTTCAATGTGTAGTAAACTCCAGCAGGTAGACGATCGTTCAGTGCGCACTAAACGATAGCAGCATAAGTAAACGATCGCGTAGACGATGACGAGGCTACGATGCCTGATCGTAGATGCAATCGTGTAGCACGACGATAGGTAAACGATTTACCTTGTGTTACTATGCGATCGTTCAGTCAGTTACTGAGTGATGAATCTTGCTGACCTAAACAATCATCTAGTGTGCGTGCTTTAAACGATACGTGAGCTTCTCATCATTTAAACGATGCGTTCAACCAGGTAAACGATTTACCTTGTGTTGTTAAGTGATCGTTTAATCAGTTACTAAGCGATGAAGCTTGCTGACCTAAATGATCGTCTAGCGCACGCGATTTAAACGATATGCGAGCATCTTATCGTATACATGATGCGTGCAACCAGGTAAACGATTTACCTTGCGATGTTAAGCGATCGTTTAGTTAGTTACTAAGCGATAAAGCTTACTGACCTAGACAATCATTTAGCGCCCATGCGCATTAAACGATACTCAGCGATCGCGTACCCGATCGTCAACACGATACGATCAACTCTTGATCACATACCCCATCGTTTAATTGATGCGTTCAACAGCGATCGCATACTCCTTCATCTTTATGATGCGATCAATAGCGATCGCGTAGAACATCTTCTGCACGATGTGATCAAACCTAGATCGCCTCCTTCCTCAAAGAACTACGACACTTGCCTAGATTGCATACAACTCTTATGCAACGCTTGCACAGATCTGCTTCTTCAACGGACGACTCAAAACTTCAAACAAACATTGAATACAGACTCGATAACGATTATTAATGCCCAAAAACGCAAGGGCCTTTACAAACAACCGCAAATGTAAAAGGATCTAAATCAGACCGAGGCTAATCATCCTGAAAACATCCATTAATCCGGCACATCCACAGCAGATTTAACAATTAAACAACGCAGAAATGCACCTACCATGAATGTAAATGTTATTTCGTTGAAACAGATGAAATCGGAGTATTAGAACCTGGCTCTAATACCAATTGAAGGATCTCATATCTAAGAGTTCCATGAGTGCGTTCGGATCGCTCTGATCTCACCGTGTTCGAAATACACATTATACATTCAAACTACAGTTATTCAAACAAATCTTAATTAATGATAACGGGCAGATATGCACGTTATCATAGTACTAAGATCTTAAACGATGTTGATTTGCGTTGATGAAATATGTTAAATTGTGTCCATTAAGAATAAATTCTATAATATTGCGGTCGCATGCGTCCAGCGCATTAAAGCAGTTGATCTTTATATTTTTGTGCAGAATATGCGTTAATGCAATGCAGAGATTGCGATCATAGGAATACATTGGACGAGCGCAACTTCACCGCAAGGCTTTGCATTAATATTGCCCGGAAACATTCGCCCAAGAAGAATCGCGCAACTTGGTCAGCGCAACATGATGGGCGCATCCAGGTGAAAGGATAATTCAGAGTGATGAGACAGAAAGCTGATGACAACTAGATCCTAATTAAGTTGACATCTGATAACGGTCACGAAGTACATTCAGCTTTATCGATGACAATTATCCGGCGCATCAATTAGGAATTAAAGTTGTCCCATCTGTACAACCAGGAGAGAGAAGCCGCCTTTCACCATGGATGCTCTATAAATACCGAGTGCATTCTTGAGAAAAGGGGTTAAGCAGTCGATTAATTCATCATTTTACAAGTTCACGCCTCTATCCATAGTTTTCTTTTACTTTAAGGCAGACGCGAGGAAGAAAGTGTGCCAGTAGATCGTTTCGATAAGCTTGGGAAAGCGTCGGAAGCTCCAAGACAGAGAGAGGACCGACGCTTGCGGAAGCGAGAACATTTGTAGATCAGAATAGAGATTCAGCGTAAAAAGCCTCGGTCAGTAAGGAATTGCTACCAGGCTCTCTACCTTTACTTTCCATTGTCATTTTGTACTCAACACATTTATAAGAATGGAATTTCTTTCTCTATATCTATTCACTCTCTGTTATTTATGCACGAGTACCTAAATTAGTTGAATGGGTTGAGAAGTAGTTAGCTAGCATAATGAAGGAATCTTCATTCTTTGCGATTATCTTGTTTATGTATGCTTCATTCGTCTATTAGAGATACTCAGGAGGGTAGTCTAAAGACAGAATCTAGACTTGGGAAGGTCAGGTCAGAATCTAGGTTTGGAAGAACCAGATTAGAATGCATAAACGGCAGATAGGAGCTTAGAAATTAGCACTATTTGTTATTAACGCATCGCATGCATGTTAGCAATAAGATATGATTGTATGCGATCACCTTGCTTTCATGCATTTTACATCAACGCATAGGACAAGAGTAGAGACTTAGGGATAAGCTATATGGACATTTGCATACAACACATGCGTCCTAGACTTAGAAGCATCACATTTACATTGGGAAATAACTTGCTGTGCATGGTTGTAGCATGATCGCATAGTTTGACGCATTCCCGAGTTACGCTAGCTAAAGATCTTCTCAACCCGTTCATCGTACACTCATTGCATCTATCAATGTAACTATCTTTCTCAAATCCGCCACATTTATTTATTTCTTTTTCATCAACGCAACAACACACCCAAAACTCTATTTATTTACTTGGTTACCACAAAGTTTTCATAAATATTATCAACGCAACTATTTTCACAAGTCCCTGTGTTCGACCTTGGACTTACCAGAAAATTCAGAGGAATTTACACTTGAATTACAACGTAAATCCATCAACGCATATCATCCATATTTTCACCACATAAAGTAACGCATCAATTAACAGCATGCTAAGAACAACAAAAATGATAAGGGAGAGAGTTCCATACCAATTCAAGACAATCTTCAGCACTCACAGCAGCGGAAACCCTCCACGCAATCTACCATCACCCATTAACAGTGTCAACAACGACAGCACGAGCAACGCATGAACACAAATGCTGTAGGGATGACACCACCACTAAAGAGCCTCGGGTATTCTCAGAGTGAAAACCCAAAGGGTGGTCTTTGGTGAATTTAGTAGAGGAAGGAGGAAACACGAATCGTGTACACGATCAGCAAGTGGGAGGGATGAAGACGCTATCGCATAACAGAAATGCTTATCGTTAGAAGGAGCTACACAATCGTGTAGGATTTATTGAACGATCGTTTAGGAAAAGATACTCGATCGTTTAGTAAAATTGACACACTATACGATCGTTTAGAGAAGCTATCCGATCATGTAGGAAATAGCGTACGATCGTTTAGGCGCGAGGTAGACGATCGTCTAGACAAAGAGAGACTATCGTATAGGCTCTCGTTTTACGTAAACGATCGTTCTCTATTCTCCAACGTGCGCTCCCGAATATCTTTTGGGCGATCTGACGACGGGCGATCAAAATGAAAGCCTTTTTCATTTTAACTCATCAGTTACATTAACCGACGCTCCCCACTAACCGACGTCCGAACGTGAAAATTGGATTAATTATCATATAATTAACCAATTAATTAATTAATTAATATAATCATATTATATTTTTACCCTATAGTTTGATATCAGATATCTACTACAGTATTTTCTCCTCTACTTGATATAAATCATATTTATATTTAATTTCCTCCAAAATAATGTATCTCATACATTTAGCCAATTATATCATATGTAATTAACTAGTCCAATTATATCATATATAATCGAACTTCCTCTTGTCAATTTGAACATTTCAAATTAACCTAAATACTAGTTCTTGACTTTATCTAAGCTACCCAGGGGACCTGGTGGCTCGAAGCTCCAACAGTCTGTGAATAACTGACTAAACTCTTTAGCAACGAGATCCACCATTCGTTAACTATCAGGTATTCCACTAAAGACCAACAGCAGAACTCTTCTTACCACAGATATATTTTTGTGTCCATCAGATATAACCGATAAAGAGTACGATGACCTTTCATAGATTCTCGTAAGTACAGCTGGGCCAAATTACCGTTATGCCTCTGTAGTTACATCACACTCCTTAAGTACCACCGATTCCTCTAATGAACAATACAACATAGTCCAACTATGTGTGAACACCTCTCGAGCCAAGAGAAGGTGTGTGGCGCCACATTGTTCAAGCCCTAAAATCAGCCCTTAAGGGAGCTATCTATCTACTTACCCCTGCCTCGGGGAAGGAGTGAATTCCATCTTGTGTAGTTGAGTTCCCAGCTCCCAAATCAGACGAATCCTCAAAATGGTAGGTTTGAATCAGTGAACTGGCCACTCGCACCCATACAAATCAAAGGACCGCCCTCAATGGCAGGAGTTCCCAACTCACTCAGGATTGAGGTCATGTTACCTATGGTCATCCTAGCTGTCTCTTATACACATCTAGATGTGTATAAGAGACAGTACCTATGGTCATCCTAGTGAAGTGAAGTCTCTGTCATGAACAGTGTTATATAACGAGACGTTAACACTTCGTGGTTAGGTCTTATACAAACTCATTGTATAGGACACCCTCGCTCGTATGTCTCCAACATAAATGATCAAGATCAGACCATCTGTGACAAGTCACAACACTTGTGACCATTCCACAAAGCGGGCCACTTTTTTAGCGTTACCAGGATAAGGTTTCCCTCCTATATCCATATACTACAGACCATTTTGGTTATCACTTAAGACATGATCCACTTGTATGTCACCACATACATGCTTGAGTCACATACAGATAACCAGGGATTTTATGTTTATTGGTTTGTAGTAAAGCAAATAAAATAAGCAACTGAGCAAAAATACAAGATGTGAAGTAAATATCATATGTTAACAACACAACCGTTCATACAAACTGTTTACAAAATACAGGACATGAGACTTTAGGGCATCAACCCAAACAGTTACAAGTGTTGTAATGTACTACAAATGGTCTGATCCTGAACATTCATATATTAGACATGCGAGCGGGGATGCTCTATACAAAAGAGTTTGTATAAGACCGGATCACGAAATGTTTACTCTCGTTATATAACGTCGTTCATGGCAAAAACTTTCATTTCACTAGGATGACCATAGGTAACATTACCTTAATCCTGAGTGAGTTAGGAACTCTTGCCTATGACGGTGGTCCTTTGATTTGTATGGGTGCAAGTGGCTAAATCGTCGACTCAGACCTACCACTTTGGGGATTCGTCTGATTGGGGAGCTAGGAACTCAGCTACACAAGACAGAATTCACTCCTTCCCCAATTTAGGGGTAAGTAGATAAATTGCTCCCTTATGGGCTGATTCCAGGACTTGAATAATGTGGCACCACACCTTCTCTTAGACCGAGAAGGATTTACTCATAGTAGGACTATGATGTATTGTTCATTAGAGGAATCAGTGGTACTTAAGTAGTTAGATGTAATTATAGGGGCAAAACGGTAAATTGGCCCAGCTGTACTTACGAGCGATTTGTGAAGTGTCATCGTACTGTTGATTGGTTATATCCAATGGATACATAAATATATCTGTAGCGCGAAGAGTGCAGCTATCGATCTTTAGTGGAATGCCGACAGTTAACGAATGGTGGATATCGTGATTAAAGAGTTAAGTCAGTTATTCACGTACCGTTGGAGCTTCAAGCTATAGGTCCATAAGGTCCATAAGGTCTCCTTGGTAGCTCAATGGATTCATGTTGAGAATCAGTTTTTAGGTTAGTTTGAAATGTTCAAATTAACAAGTGGAAATTTGATTATATATGATATAATTAAATTGAATCAATTATATGAGATATAATTGACTTAATGTATTAGATACATTAATTGGAGGAATTATTATTAAATTCTATAAGGGAGAAAAGAAACTATGATTTACATATTGCATTGGATGTGATATTAAAACTATAGGTTATGAATATATTGATTATATTTGTAGTTAAATCAATTATAGGATAATTAGTTATGATTTTTTCTCCCATAACCAACTTAGTGGGAAGTTGCGATCAGTTATGGTAGCTGGTGGTTAAAATGAAAATCGTTTTCATTTTTACACAAGGTGATCATTAAGATTTTAAGAATCGGGCGATCAAAAGCATTAGCTATACGATAGCTTGAGAGCATACGCGATCGTCCAATGAGCGAGCTATACGATAGTCACTTGTTTTCTAAACGATCGAGTACATTGTCTATACAATAGAATAAAACTATCTCCCACTTACTCAATCGTCTATACGATCTGTCAAATTTCTCCTATCCTCTACCAAATCCTACAGAGCCCACAACTCCTAGATTCTCACATCGAGAATACCAAGGTAGCCTGCTGGTGGTGTCTGTTTCCTGTTCAAGGGCGGAGTATAGATTGGTTCTTGTTCGAGAAGATTACTGAGGAGATTACTATTCGAGTGTAAATTCGTTCGTGTTGGTGAAAGATCATGTAGTAAGTTCGAGGGAACGAGAAGAATAGTTCTTCAAGGGTAAGTTTTCATGAACCTTATTACTTTCCCTTTGGAAGCATGTTGTAATTTAGAGTTTTTGCATAACTATTACTGTTTGATTGTAAATGTGTATGTTCTGTCATAATGGAGTTTGGAACGATCTCGCTTCCGCTCATGGTTCTCTTTGTTAAGAGTTCCTTTAGTCACATGACTCAGTGGAAGGTGGAGAAATGGGGTCACAGGTCTCGGTGGTGGGTGAAGGATTGAGTTCCTGGAACTCTGGGTCACAGGACTCAGTGGCTGATGGAGGGGTTTGGTCACAGGTCTCGATGAAATGTGAAGGAATGGGGTCAGTAATCTCGGTGAACTCCATGCGTAAACCCTATATAATTTACGAAGTATGTTAGGCCAAACACAACATGATATAGATTTATATTAGGATAAGTTTAAGATGATATTACGTACCCGACACAATGACCGCAGTAGACTGGTGATTGTTGGTATGTCGGCCTGAAGGACACTTCAAGTCAGACTTCACATCTTTTAAGTCTAACTGTACATCATCCAATTTACGATCCATCATAGTGATAAGGGGTAGAAATACACATTATTACAGCTCAAATAAGTAAAACAATGAGAGAATGTGACGGTAAAAATAAGCAAAATCATGTCCAAAAGTGCTAAATTAAAGAAAATGTGATCTCATGTACCCATCGCATAAAAGTAGCTAATTTACTTATTTTGTGTAGGAAAAATGCGTTGGCGCAAAGGAAAATGTGAGCCAAAGGAATTAGGCGTCAGTGCGCTTGAAAGAATGTGATTGCAATGTCATGCGATCGTATGCGATCGTGAGAAAGCACTCAAAAAGGTGGCTACACAAAGACTGCGCATCAAGGTGATAGCATAATAAATCATGATGGGATGGAAAGCTGATGACAGATGAATCCGAATTTAGTTGACAAGCTGTTAAAGCCACACTGTAGCAAGTACACTCAACTTTCGGTGAATCAGAGTAGGAGATTTAATGACCACCCATCATTGCAATCATTAGAGAGAAAGGCTGCTTCACCTTGAGCTCTTTATAAATACCAAAGGCCACCATTGTAAGATGGGTTTTTTTTTTACAAGTTAAATCAAAGAATAAGTTAGAGAGACGTTAGTCTATTCACGTACATACTCACACTTATACTTAGAAGACGAAGACGAGCTAGGAGACGAAGAAGCCGAGAGATAATTCCTGGATAGATCGAGAGACTACCGGAAAGCACTACAAAGAGAGAGAGGGTCAACACTTGCGAGAGCAAGAATATTCATCTGGACAGAGTTGGAATGAAAAAGACAGTGTAAAAGGCCATGCGAAGCAAGACATTACTTGTCAGGCTTCTTATCTCTAAATTCCATTTGTTATTTTGTATTCAGCACTTTATTTATAGAAAATGGAAATCTCATTTCAATCTATGTTCAATCTCTCCACACTTCGCATGAGTAGCTAAATTTCTGAATGGGATGAAAAGTACTTAGATAGCATGACCTAAGATTTACATTTTATGTGATCATCTTGTCTTATGTATGCGTCATTTACCCTTTAGAGATACTTGAGAGAGTAGTCTAAAGATAGAATCTAGACTTCAGAGAGTCAGATTAGAATCTAGGCTTGAGGGAGTCAAATTAGAACTGCATAAGCAAGAAATAGAAACTTAGACATAAGTTCTATCGCTATTTACACATCGCATGCACCCTAGAAATAGGAACGATAGTATGCGGTCACCTTGTTTTATGTGTGCATCATGCATCATCGCATAGACAAGAATAGAGGCTTAGACATAAGTCCTATCAACTTTTTCGTATACATCGCATGCGTCTTAGAAATAGGAATTATGGCATTTGCATTGAAAGATGACATGCTATTGTTTGTGTGTAGCATGATCGCATAACTTGTACGTAACCTTAGGAAGTGTTAGCTAAACCCCTTCTCAACCCGTTCATCGCATACTCATTGAAACTCATGATTTCATCAACTCTTCGTTCGAACTTCGTCGCATAGGAAATTTTCTTAATCAAAACACCACCCAACTTATTTGTTTTCACCACCGTAAGAGAATCAAAGTAACTATCGCATATTACTCAGTAGTCCCTGTGTTCGACCCTGGACTTACCAGGAAACCTAGTGAGGCTTATACTTGGGTCTTATTAGGAAAACTTGTATGTGCAACGCATATCACATCACCGCAAACTCACACCATAATCGCACCACAATTCACAATGCATCACATAACCACTCTCTGATATATGTCATAGAGTGATGTGTGAATGCCCACACCCCTCATGGGCTCAGAATGTGTTGTATTCAACTGAGGCGACCCTCGCTCTTCAATTGGGGGCACATGCTCGTCAGTAGGGAGCTCGTGAGACTGATGCTCATCGAGTTCTGGCTCGTGGACCCAATGCTCGTGACTCTCGTAGTCTCGGAGTGACTACGAGCATCCTCATCATGGTGTGATTTATGTGTCTATGAGGAGGTCGTCTCAGCATCAATGCGCTCGTATACGAGTCGTTCATCGACCCTAAGGTCCCTATACTGCCTCTCCCTATCGGACATGATCAATGGTGTGGGTGTGATCCTTGTCTATACAAAACAATGAACAATTTGTTAGTTATATGTGACATTCACCTTAAATCCAAGTAAATTGTGATGTAATATGCTAACCTCGATGGACTCAAACACGTCTCACACTATAGTTTTGGTTGGGAGTGAGTATGTACACTCCCACCTCAGGAATCAAGGTACGGCATGTCCATTGAGTTGGGTTGCAACTTTTTCGAAAATCGTTGAGATGATCTCATATGCCCACACCTACCATAATTCATAAACGATTATAAGACAAGCATAAGTAGTAAGTGACATTGACAATACAATTAGTAGATCTCCTATGGTCAATGAATGAATAGTACCTGAAAAAGCATGAGGAAACCCCGATAAGTTGTACTTGACGATGTAGTTCTTATTGATCTTGGACCTTTTTTTGTAGTTCTCGGACTTGCCACTCAATCCTCTTTGTAGTCCAAGTAACGTCCTCTTCCACAATACATTTTCCCAATCCATGGAGTTGAAGTAATCTAAATCCTCCACATCAATTAATAAGGTCTTATCGACATTAGCCCTCATTTTCTCCCTTCCCATCATAGCCAATTCAGTTTAGTAGACCAATGTCATCTTCACAGCATCCATATCATTTTCAAACTCCATCTCCTTGTACGTTGTCTCCAAGGTACCAATATAGATGTAACCTGCGAAATCGTTCCTCAAGTACCTATTATGTAGAGATTCAGTTCCTTCGGCCCTCCTCACAACTACTGGATTTGGTGATCGCCATAACCCCGTCACTAATAGGAAGTCTTCTTTGGTGAATGTTACAACTATACCATTCAAATCGAATGTCATTGAATCCTTCCTATGGTCTTCAACCTCCCTCAATAGAATGTAATGGACCATTGGACTGTTGAAGATAATGCCCATGTCCACACATCACCCAAATACAATCTTCCTGAAGAGGGCAAGCTGAGTAGGAGTACACTTCTCTTTCACAATCTTGTTAGTCGTCCAATGTGAGAGGATAGGCGGTCACTTGGCCTGAGAAACGATCCTGGGGAGGAATCTTGAATTGTCTAGCCATATTGCACAAAATAACAAAAAAACAGGGATAAATAAGAATTATGTTCAATACTCGATACACGATGCACGTTCCTCGATGCAAATACAAGATACTCGATTTCTTGATACTCGATACATGCTACATGGTGTCCCTTACTCGCTACATTACAAGTGACTAGATGGTCAATTATCGAGCATTCGATTTGATTTTCCACCTTCATGCATTATCCAACTCAAACCCTAAACTCCAGATAGTTCGAAATAACAAAAATACGAAAATTGAAACAAAACAAACTTGAAGTCAGCCAAACATACAAGATATGAAAACAGAAATAAAAATCATGTCCGCCGAGTATCGAGTAGCATGGAAGTGCATATCGAGGAACATGATGTAGAGATAGTCGAGTTTTGAGTGAATGATGCCAAAATACAAAAAAGGAGAAAAATGTTACCTGATGATAGTTGAGTTTTGAGTGAATGATGCCAAACTACAAATAGGGAGAAGAGTGTTATCTGATGTAGAGATAGTGGATTTTTTAGTGTAGAGGTGTTGTCGTTGAAGGATATACAATGAGACAAACGGTGAGAATATTCTAAGCTCATGGGAAGTGGTGAAATAATGGACTTTAAACGCCTTCAAACGAGTTATGAATTCAAAATAATCGAGTATAAAGTAATCAAGCATCGAGTATGACGTGGATATGATCGAGTATACACGTGTCGATTGCAGTCGTATCAAGTGATAATGAAGCTGGATATCGAGTGACCTTCAAATGGGTTATGAATTTAAAATAATCAACTATAAAGTAATCGAGCATCGAGTATGACATGGATATGATCAAGTATACACATGTCGATTGCAGCCGTATCGAGTAACCATGAAGTTGGGTATCGAGTGATCGTGCATCGAGGAATGTGTGACGAGCCATCGGGGATTGAGTAAATTCATATTGGCAAGTGTGATGGTGCATCTCAGGGGCGAATCGGAAAATCACAAGCTGATGACATTAGCAAAAGGCCACTTTCCAGCCATTTTTCATTTAGGCCTCCCAAATGAGGCCATCCATACAAAAAAAAAAAACCCCTCTTCTTCGCGTACGTGTAACCCTCTCATTTCTGTTTTTCTTCCTGTCTCTTATACACATCTAGATGTGTATAAGAGACAGTGTTATAACTAATATATACTTTTTTATAATGTTTGTATGAAATTTGTAATAAATATCTTAGATTTTGATATTTAACATTTGAGTTTTATGAAATTCTAGTTATTAGTATGTGTTATACACAAATTTAAGTATTTTAAATTAATGAAAAAATATAATAATAAGGAAAAGAAAAAAAAATAATCCAACAACCCAACCAACACAAATTTTCGAGTTGGTCCAAAAAATCCCCCAAACCCATGTACACCCTAATTATTTTTATTCGTACATTAACTCAACACATTATTCATAACACCATATTTTTCATGTCGAATTTACTTAAAATTATTTGAAATATAACTCAAGTAAAACATATCATTGACCATTTATCTCGATTTGTTCCTTCTTTTTTTCTTTCATTTTATATGCATGGACTAAAATTCACATTTAAAAAATAATTTAATGAAAAATAACTCAACATATTATTAATACTAAACTCACATTTGGTTTTCACACGAATTTGAAAAATGTTCATAAAATAGTTTTAAGGAATATCAATGATATACTAGCAATATATCAGATGTCAATCAACTTTCAAATATATCTATATTAAAACAACTTTTAAGAATGTCAATAGTATCATTAGTATATCATATAACAACCAGTCAATAAATACTGGAAGACATGAGTGTATCAACAACATATCTAATATCAATCAACATTTCAGATGTATCAACAATATATCTAAGAGCAATCAATATTCAATCAATGACTTTTTTTTTTTATTTAAAGCATGTGTACTTCATTTTATAAGCATGATATTCTAACTATATCAAAAATATATCAAATATAAGACATTAATGTACCAGGCATGGCAATTAGTAAATACTTGAAGTAAGACATAACTCATAAATGTATCAACAGTATATCTGACATCAATCAATATTCAAAGTGTATGAGCAATATATCTAACAATCAACATTCAATTAATAATTTATTTTGAATTTAAGCATTTGTCCTTCATTTATAAGCTTCCAAATGTATTCACACTATATTAGATATAAGATGTAAGTGTATCATATATCAATAAGTAAATATTTTAAGTAAGATATGAGAGTATAAGCAACATATCTAACATCAATCAGCATTTTAAGTGTATTAGCAATATATCATATCCAACAACGTTAAAGAATGTTATTAGTATATAATTAGCATATCACCTATCAATCAACATTCAAGAATATATAAGATATCAAACTTTCAAGTTTATCAAAAGTGTATCAGTATATATCAAACTTTCAAGAGTATCAATTGTATATCACACATATCAATCAACATTCAATCAGTAATTTTCATATTATATTTTGTCATTATGGACTTAATTCATTTCAAGTATAGCATTGATATATCAACCGTATATCAATACTCGTTAAATATAAAATTCCAAATATATTATTAGTGTATTAGTAATATATCATTTAAGAGAATTACCTCATATCTAGTCCTTGTTCAGTTCTAATAACAATAAAAAAGAAATACACATTCAATTGGTATACACCAAAGGTGAGCGTATCACTTAATTAACTCATATACTTAAAATAAAGTATATCAATAGTATATCAACCTAAAAAGCACAGATACAGATACGGATTCATAATACGAATATGATACGATACGACGATACGTTAATTTCTAAAAAACTAAGATACGGATACATTAAAGATACGTTATATATATATATATATATAATGTCTAGTTAATTGTTATAATACTTATTTTAAATTAGATTAAAATAGATTCAAGAAAAGAGTGAAAACTTGAAAAAAAAAAAAAATCTAGTAACGTGATTGTTGAGCAACTAGAGTACGGTAGAAAAGTAGAATATGAAGATTGAAGAATGAAGTTGTGAATGAAGGAGGTGTGAATCATGATTTAAATAGTGAAAGAGAAGAAAAATGAAATTTTAATTATGTTTTGGGTTTTTAAAATTTTTTTATGTTTCATCATTTTTAATTTATTTTATTTGGGATTGCTCAATTTAAGTGGACTTTTATGTTTGGAAGTGATTTTAAAATAGTTGAAAACACTTTTGTCATTTCCAAAATCACAATGAAACATGTTTAATTCTTCAAAACTAATTTTGATGATATAAAATTGCATTTAAAAGTGTGAAATTGAAAACTAAATTAATTTTGAGTAATTAAAAGTGTGCTTTTGAGTGATTATAAAAATGAAAAAAATGATTTTTGATGATTTTAAAATCTCTCATAAACATGCACTAAAATAAAATGGGTTGTGGGTTGGGTTTTTTAAGTGGTTAGGCTTAAATTTGAAAAAAAAAAAAAAAGACCGACGTATCCACTTCACACATCTGGAGGCAAATACACATATCTGAAAATTAAAAATAAAAATAAAAAAAATCAGATACTTCAAATCACATATCAGATACATATCTACCATGTATCTGAACGTATCCGTATCTGATACCGATTCTCTACACAATTAGGAGTATCTAGGTTTCCTAAATCTCAACTATATATACCCAATGCCAAGTATATCACTTAACTAATGTACTCGATATCGAGTATATGGTCAATAAACTAGTGTATTGATATACTTCATTTTAGGTATACTATACCTAAATTGAAGTATATCAATAGGAGGGTATTTTTGAACTTTTACCTTTTTACTATTTGGGTTGGGCCAATCTTTTGCTAGATCTGCAAAAGAAAAAACAATAAAGGCACGCCTGCAAATTTTATTTCTTTTTCTTTTATTGGGGGGCCTATGCAAACTGCCCTTTAATTTATCCTAACCATCTGCAAATATTCTTCCATTCAAGTAGTTCATGAGCAGACTATGGAGTTTAACAATAATAATAGTCTCATCAAACCATGTAAGTCATCCCAACTTGCATGATGTTCATGTGAGGAACTCGCATTGTTGCTGCACCACCCCTACAGTTCCTCCTTAGGAATGCATAGAAATAATTTATAACAAGCTTCTTAATAAAAAATGAGTTTTTCTTTGCTCGGACGTCCCCTTGTGCCAGTAGATATGTAAATCCTGAATCCATGGCTTCCCGAAGGGCTGATAGCTCATACTCCAAGCTAGGGTCATCATCTGATGCCATAATGCTGGACGGCAACCGTTCCCCAAAAGCGTCTTCCGAAATCACAGTTCTTTCCTGTTCTATCAATGAAATTCTCAACTCATCTACATCAGTAACACCTAGAGTTAGAGAATCCCGCGACCGCTCTGAAATATTATCGAATTCCAACTCATTCACATTGCTCTCCAGGGCAAGATCTTGAGACTCCTTTCTTAAGAACTTCTCAAGGCTTTCCATCAGAAGTTGCTCAAACGCATGGTGATCTTCCTTCCGTACATCCTTGTAACCATATCTCGCAATGCAACGGAACATATGGTAATCTTTTGGGCCAACCCTCCTAAACAAAAACCTTTCCTCTTGCGGAACCACAGGGATTGGAACATATTTAATGCACACGAACACAATTGTTGAGTGGATGGCTGGAAGGCTAAGAAGAAATTGCCCAAAAATTGCAGGAATACCTTGCACAAGATCATTGTAGAGGAGACCAATTCCTGGAACTCTTACGGTTCCGAGTGTAGATCCAAGCTCAACCAAGAAATCCGTTGATATCTTGTCTCTCACTTCACTTTGATACTTCAATACACTCCCATAGTTCCATGTGTACATCACAGAGAGGAAGACGGAAGCAAAAGCAAGTGGCAACCATCCACCCTCTCTGATTTTTGATAAAACTGCAGTTAAGTATATCAATTCCACTGACCCAAACACAAGTGGGAAACACAATGCAAGAAACAAATTTGTCTGCCAGATTAGAAGCATTACTAGAGTCACCAGGACTGTGCTCACCAGCATCACACCAACTTCAGCAATACCTGTAACAAGAAGTAATTAGCATTGCCAATTCTTAAGACCGAAATCAAGTGGTCACAAACAAAAGTGACTACTTACCCTTTACAAACAGAAAAAAGAGGGGGGAAATCATTTAATATGTAAAAAGCAAAACAAACCAGTTTAAGAGGTCTCCACAGAATGAAGATATCATTTCTCCACGGTAATAGATAGAATGTAGAAGTATTACTGTATTAGAGATAAAAATTTCATATGAAGTATACATTGCCATTATGGACCAACAACGAACCAAATTTCCCATGCACATTTATCAGAAACGTTCCAAGTTTTAATTGGGAAATCGTCAACAACGTGTTGGACATCAATCCCAATGGATGATAAATACATTGAAAATGCCCCTTACTACAAGTTACCATGAAAACATAGATCATCCATGATGCCCTTACTCTCAACATTTGAATACTTAGCCAACAATTGTTAGGATACCTTCTTACAAGAATACTCAAGAACACAAATAACAAATAAAGAATACTAAAAGATAGATTTATATATTGCAGAAACTACAATATACCATAACCTTTCGAGAAGGCTACTCTCTCTCAATGTTTCCCACGGGAAATCACTACCAACTTCTTCACACCTTTCCTCTTTAACCCATTCCCACTATTTATAACCAAAAGCCCTAACAAGCTCATGATCAAATTATTAAAATGCCCCTTCTATACTAATATTCTACTAATAATCCAACACTCTCCATAACTAGGGGTCTTACACATATCTCACCATGTTTTCTAATGTTAAAGTACATTTCACTCTGCTCTAACTCATTCACTATTTATCTTCCATTTTTTCCCCTCCTTACAGAAGTTCTGATTGTTGGAGGCTTAATATAAAGTCTGGCTTGTGATAGAAATGAAGGGCGTGGGTTGATTAAAGATTATAATACAGCAGTCAACTCCAATAAAAATGCAAGGAAAATATAGTGCCACAAGAAAGGAAAAAAAAAATGGGGACGGGAAATAACCATAAGCATTGGCGATGTCTGTAGTCCTCCGAAATATTGCAACGACAAATATGCACATTATCATCAAAAACCAATTGATCACAGGGATGTAAATTTGACCCATTCGTCTCTTAGAGGTGTGAACTATCTTCATTCTCGGGAAACATCCAAGAGCCATAGATTGCTTGACACAAGAAAAGGTTGCAGATATCATTGCTTGGCTTGCGATCATAGCAGCAAGTGTTGCTGTCACAAAGACCGGCCAAAAGAGACTTGCTGTTTGTTCAGAAGCAAAGGATACCAAAGAAATCTAGTTAAAACGAGAACTTGCCAAAAAACAAAGTAAGCCAAATAAATGGATTGAAGTGAATGGATTCTTTCACATTGACAATTATCACCTGGCACAGACTCATAAAATATTCTTGCTGCAGAAGATGGATGTTTCATAAGGTACGCAGCCTGGCCCATGTATGCCAAGAGAAGGCAGGGGAAAACAACACATGTGAAGGCAATCTGTCCAACAAATAAGCAAACTTAAGTTGCTTCTATCAATACACATTCATTAAGTGATCTTTCAAAGGGAAAAATCAAACAATTCCTTTTTATTGTTTACCTGTATGGTTTACTGTTAATAGTTATTATCTTTTTCTATTTCTCGTTTCTTCTTTTTGTATGTTGTATAGGGTAGTTTTCTGTTAGTCAGGATGGGTGAGTAGTTATGGTTTACCTGTATGGCTGGCACAGTGAAATGGCCTAGATCAGCAAACATTGCTTCAGCTCCTAAATAGACATTATGAAACATTTTTCATCTGGTAAGACAATCCCTTCCTACAGTTTTCTAGTTCAACTTCATCTCAAATAGATTATTAACTATTAACAGTAAGTATGAAGCATTAATAGACAAAAGAAGTCCATCTGAAGTTAACACATTAAAAACAATAGTAAACTAAAAGTTTATGGATAATAAGGAATTGATCAAAGCTGGGAAAGAAAACAAGACACCAGAAGTTGCCCACATGAGGGTAGAAGAAGGCAAGTCATACCTGTTACGCACAAAACACAACCACCGAGAGCTGACCATGCATTATTTGAATTTTTCTTGAAGAATAAATAGATGTAAACAGGATTGAGAGCCCTTACAACGGTGGGATCATACTTCACTACATTGTAAATTCCAATAGATCCCAGACTAAAAAACCACAAAGCAAGCACAGGAGCAAACAAAAATCCTACTTTCCCAGTTCCAAATTTCTGTATGCTGAACAAGACCACAAGGATTATGATTGAAACAATAACCACAGCATCTGCAAAAAAGAGAAATTATGAGCACGCACTCAAACTTCTAGCTCTATAATGTAACATGAAATTTCAGTGGTGAGTCATCTAGGCAACTTCGATTTATATTAAATCACTGACTAACCCAAAAAATTAAACTTATGGGTCAAGGTAAATCTAATATTATATCTAGCACTTCTCCTCCTCACTTGTGGGCTTGAAATATGTAGAAAACCCAACAAGTGGAAATCAATATCAAGGAGAAAATAACATTATAGGGGTTTGAATATAGGATCACTTGCTCTGATACTATGTTAAATCACCGATTGATCCAAAAGCTCAATCTTATGGGTAAAGGTAAATTTAACAATATATCTAACAATTTATCAAGTAGAACAACCTCTCATCTACAGTAAAGGGCCATTTTCCATATAGCCACATATTTCTTTAGATTGACCCTAATCGACACCAAATCATAATTTAATTGTTCATTTGAGCCAGATTAAAACCAAGTTTTATTAGCTTTGCACAATATGGTAGCAATGCTCTCCCCTCTCTCCTCCTTTCCTCCATCTCCCCATACCCCCCCTACCGACCTCCTCACCGGACCTCACCATGCCCTCCCCAATCCTCCCTCCGTCTGACCATCCCCCTCACCCATCTCCCTCCAACCTTCCTTCAGACTCTTTCATCCCTCCCTTACTCTGTTTCTGCCCTGTTTTTCAGCCATGGTTTCACTCTCTTGCCGTATCCTTGATCACCCCTTCCTATTGGAACAAGAAGGATCGAACTTCCTTTTAAAAGACATAAAAAAAGGACAGTCCATTCTTCTCTCCCTAACCTCAACTACTTGGCTTCTTGAGAGTTTTCGAAGGCTTTTGTATGGTTCTACCTTTGAGTTTTTCCTTCTAAAGGAAAGAGTTGATCAAAGCTTCATGAAGCTTGCCAAATTTCATGCAAAGGAGAATTGGTTTGTTGAATTTGCTGTTTGGCCAATCACAGGAGGAAGAAGGAATATCCACATCTCGTTTGGCAATGAAAAGGCAGGCGGGCAAGACTTCAAGGAGATGATCGATCGTTGCATCCAACACTTCAAAAAATCCCCTGCTCTCCAGGTCAGTACTTCTTCATCCTTTCCCTCTACTAAGCTTTGTCCAACCGCCGGCCATAACAACCCTGCTCCACCCCCCTGTGTGAAATCTGCCCTCCCACCTTCCTCTCCTCCACCTATGAAGAAACAGAGCACCCCTGCTGTTTGGTTGAAGAAGAATGACGAGGTCTTGTCTGAGAATTTTAATAACCTTTGGATTATCTCAAGACTAATGGCATCATACGGTTGGAAGGAGATTGCGGTAGAATTAAGCAAGTGTTTAGGCACCCATGTCATCATTAATCCTCTGTTTGCAGACAAAGCACTCATCAAACTAAGCCAAGGTAATATCAACGAAAAATTACCAATTAAGGGTAAATGGACTAAGGTCGGCCCTTTTCATCTTCATCTGGAAAAATGGAATCCAAACAGTCATGGAAGGCCCTCATTATTGTAAGGTTATGGG
>NC_052355.1:3056668-3114063 GCF_009727055.1 Benincasa hispida
AGGAACCTGCTGCCGAGAATATTCTCTCCAACCCGCCCTTCCAGCCTTAATCAGCCCCTCTCTCTTCCCACCAACCATCTGAGCTAGTCACCTGATGCAGCTGTTTATTTTGGTTAAATTGTATTTGATCTCGAAAAGATGAAGGTTGTTCAATGAACACTAGAGGACCATTAATAAAAGATTGGCCCTTAAACGATTCTTAAAGAAAATTAACCTTCAATTGTGTTAATTCAAGAATCCAAGAAAGAAAATTTTGATGCAAGCTTCATTAAATCTTTATGGAGTTCTAAAGAAGTTGATTGGGAATTTGTTGAATCTTTTGGCGCTTCAGGTGAGCTGTTAACAATGTGGGACACAAGCCTAATTTCAGTAATAGAAACCCTCAAAGGCGGTTACTCTCTCTCAATTAAGTGCAACACTAATTGCAAAAAGACTTTTGTTGGGTTACTAATGTATATAGGCCAACCGATTATAAAGAAGGAAAGTTTGTGTGGGAAGAACTTATATCCTTGGTAGCCTTATTGTGAAGATGCATGGTGTATGGGTGGCGATTTTAATATCACAAGATGGGCACACGAAAGATTTCCCTTGGGTAGAAGCACTAGAGGCATGAGAAAGTTTAATAAGTTCATTGAGCAAGCAAAACTTATAGAAGTACGGTTGAATAATGGGAAGTTTACATGGTCAAGGGAAGGCACCATTGTTTCAAGTTCCCTACTAGACCGCTTCTTCATATCAAAGGGTTGGGATGAATTATTTGAAAATTTTAGAACCAATAGACAAGTCCGGATTTAGACCACTACCCAATTTTATTAGAAGCCGGATCTTTTAGTTGGGGTCCTTCACCGTTCAGATTTTGCAATAGCTGGCTACTCAACAAAGATTGCATCCAAATTATAGAGAAAGCATGGTTTGACAGCAGAGCACATGGTTGGGCTGGTTTTGTATTAAATCAGAAACTAAAAGATGTGAAAACAGCAGTAAAACAGTGGCATATCAGCAATAAGGAAGAGTCAAAACAGAAAGAGGAAAATTGGGGTACACTTGCAGAAAATTCCCCACTGTCCACTGATTATGCAGCTTGGTCCTCCTTAAAATCAGAACTAATGGCTTTATACAGGTTGGAAGAAATTAATCTATTGCAGAAAAGTAAATTAAACTGGCTTAAGCAGGGAACACATGCTTCTTCCACAGATTCTTAGCAGCAAAAAAGAGGAGAAACTTTATAAATGAGCTAGTTGATGAACAAGGGATCCCAACAAAGTCGAGTGCAGAAATTGAAAACCTAATACTCAACTATTACAGCAACCTTTACCTAAAAACTCCAGGGTAGAGGCACCTTCCTTTAAACCTAGATTGGCCTTGTGTAAGCTCAAATCAGAATCTTCTACTGCAAAGTAATTTTTCAGTCACAGAAATTCTCTCGGCTATAAAATCCCTTGGCAAAAACAAAGCCCCAGGCTCCAATGGCTTCACTTCTGAATTTTTGCTAAAGTTTTGGCCTATGCTCAAGTCAAGCTTCCAAGATACCTTTAACGACTTCTACAAGAATGGCAAGATCAATGCATATATAAGAGAGAATTTCATTTGCTTAATTCAAAAGAAGAAAGTAACCATCAAGGTAAGTGATTATAGACCCATTAGTTTAACCTCTTTAATCTACAAAGTCATTGCTAAGGTGTTAGCCGAGAGACTAAAAGGGGTCATGTCCGACATAATTGCTCCATCCCAGAGTGCTTTCATAGAAGGAAAGAAAATTTTGGATCCCATACTTATAGCCAATGAAGTAGTGGAAGAGTATAGAGCAAAAAAGAAGAAGGGTTGGATACTTAAACTTGATATGGAAAAAGCTTTCGACCGAGTTGATTGGGATTTTTTAGAAAAAGTGCTTTGGGCCAAGAACTTCAATCAGAAATGGATAGAATGGATCTTGGGATGTATCAAAAACCCACTTTACTCGGTCTTCATTAACGGGAGACCAAGGGGAAGAGTGGCTGCTTCAAGAGGGCTTAGACAAGGTGATCCTCTCTCCCCTTTCCTTTATCTTCTAGTCAACGAAGTGTTGAGTGCATTAATCTCCAAACTCTATCATTCTGGCATCATTTAAGGGTTTTTAGTTGGCAAAGAGCAAGTCCAAGTCTCCATACTTCAATTTGCGGATGATACCTTATTGTTTTGCAAACATGACAACACTATGTTGTCAAAACTTAAGCATACAGTGGAGCTATTTGAATGATGTTCAGGGCAGAAGGTAAATTGGGATAAATCAGCACTCTACGACATTAATATGGATGATAGTGAGCTCTATAATGCAGCAGCCTCCTTAAATGTGTCGGCTGACCACCTCCCCTTCCTTTATCTAGGGTTGCCTCTAGGGGGTTATCCAAAAAGAGCCTCCTTTTGGCAGCCGGTCCTAGATAAAGTACAAAGAAAACTCGACAAATGGAGAAGATTCAATCTATCTAGGGGTGGAAGAGCCACCCTTTGTACCTCAGTCCTTTCAAACCTCCCAACCTACTATTTGGTTATCTTTCTTATGCCCGAAGGGGTAGCAACTAAAATGGAAAGGTTTATACGAAGTTTCTTTTGGGAAGGTAATAAGGGCAGCAAGCAGAATCACTTGGTCAAATGGGATTTGGTTCAAAAACCTATAGCAGATGGTGGTCTAGGTCTCGGGGGGCTCAGAGCTATGAACACTGCACTACTTGCTAAATGGGGGTGGAGATTTTTCAATGAGCAAAACTCTCTTTGGGGTAAAGTGGTCAGAAGTATCCATGGTACGAATGCTTTTGATTGGCATGCGATGGAGAAAGGAGTTAGAAGCCTGAAAAGTCCATGGGTCAGCATCTCAAAAACATGGCTGAAGGTAGAATCCTTGGCCACTTTCAAACTTGGTAATGGCAGTCATATTGCTTTCTGGTTAGACACTTGGGAAGGACATTCCCCATTCAGCATCCTTTTTCCTAGCTTATTCAGAATCACCACGCTACCCAATGGCTCAGTTGCCGATCATTGGGACAATAACATAGCTTCGTAGTCCATTACTTTTCGAAGATCACTTAAAGATGAAGAAGTGTCAGCCTTCCAAGACTTGTTGAGGAAAATTGAAAGTAGAAGCCCTTCTCTCTCTTTTGATAAAAGAGTGTGGTCCATCTCAAACAATGACCATTACACTGTTAAATCCCTTAAAAGCCACCTCACACCATTCTCCCCTTTGGAAAAGCCCATCTTCTCGGCTATTTGAAAAACAAAAAGCCCAAGAAGAGTCAACATCCTCATTTGGATTATGCTTTTCGGTCAGCTGAATGTAGCTAAAGTCCTCCAGAAGAAGCAACCAGCACCTCCCTTTCCCCCACAGTATGCCCACTCTGCCTACATCACAGCGAGGACTCGCTTCACCTTTTCTTTACATGCCCCTACTCAAGTTGGTGCTGGAATAAGCTGCTGTGTTTTTTCAATCTTCCATGGACCTTGTGCAATGATTTCAAAAGTAATGTGTTTCAGCTCCTTGCCGGACCCACCTCCCACAAATCTATCCGTTTGTTATGGTGCAATGCTGTAAAAGCCTTATTGGTAGACCTCTGGTTTGAAAGAAACCAAAGAATTTTCCACAACAAAGCCACTAGTTGCTAAGATCGCTTTGAAGCCTCCCGTCGTCAAGCCTCCTCCTGGTGCCTCCTCTCCGACCCTTTCCGTGCCTACAGCCTTTCAGACTTCAACCTCAATTGGGAGACCTTTATCTCAACCCCTCCCAACGGACAGCACTAAAATCCTCCAGATTTCCAGATTCCAGCAACGCATATTGAACTTTTTATATATTTTTATTATTTTCAGGCCACTGTTTTGGCTTCATCCTTAGTTTTTTTCACTTTTGTTGTCCCTTTAGGCTTTGTCCTCTTTTTGTAATCTTGTTCTCTTATCTCTCAGTCATGGGATAGAATTAGATATGATGACGATGTTAAAGGAGTGTCAACCTAGTTGAGACGTCCGGGTGCATCTCCTGATCCTTTCACAAGCACTTGTATTCTCGCTTTGCTTTTTGTATAACTCTCTTGTACTTAGAGCTTTCGCTCATCTTTATTTATTAATACAATGAATCGTTTCCTTTTCAAAAAAAATTGTTCATTTGAGCCGTGCCAAATAAAATCTTAATGAACAATAATTGTACATGAATAAGAAACAAAGAAAAGATACTAACTTGTATCGAATGACTTTATTTCTCCCTGCAGACCACTCACAGCAGACATCACTGCAGTACAAAATCAAAAGAATATAAAAAAGAATACATTTTAACACCTTCCATTGTTCAGTCAATTAATAATAATGGAATGTAGACCTTATGTCCAATATTTAAAATACAAAACAAAACAAAGAAAAAACAATAACTAAAACAATAACAATAACAAATTTTACTTAGAAATAAAGGTATAAAATAAACACATCTTAAGTTTGGGTGGAAATTGCTTCTTTTTTTTTTATATATTCGTGAGTGTCCGGACCAGCTTACGTGCACTTCGACTAATCTCACAAAGATTAGACTATTATTACCAAACCAATGCCTTAAGTATCATTATCTTCTAGCTAGTCCCGTAATTCAAGCCAAAATTGCTAAATTTTTGGAGGGGGTCATTAAAGCTTTATGATGAAAGGGGTATGATTCAAAGGGTGGCTCTAATCTGTTGAACCAGAGCATAATCTCAATTCTCAGATTTAAAAGGATCATGGTGGGCTAGGTACTGAAAGTATCTGATTGAGGAAAGGACTAGATTTTAGAAGATCTTTGGTTGGGAGATACTTCTTCAATCTCTTAACACCAAATGAAGTTCAAATATTGTATATGCTTGTCTCATAATAATAACATTGTTGTTTGTTTTTCCACAGCTTCTTCATAAAGTTAGAACTTAATGACCAGACAAATTTGGAATGACAGAGTAACAGAGAACGTTATACTCTCCTTATTCTACGGCCCAAAGGAATGATCTTAGCATCCTCAAGAATCTAAAATTTGACCAGGGCCTTACATCAGTTAACCACTGTAAAAAATCTAGTTTATCACAACAATGATACTCAACATGATTTTGACAAACAAAAATAAAATAATGACATTCGATAGAGCTAAACTAAAGCCATAATACAACCACTGAAGCTAAACGGCTAACCAACTTCTTAGTTGAGTCAGATGGTAAAAGAAACCTTCTATTCATCCACGACACTTTTTCCCAGTTGACACAGTAATTAGACTGGATGTTTGAAAAGATTCTCTTTTTATGGTTTATCGTGTAGCTTTCAATAAAACAAATTTTTGGTTTATTATGTGAAGGAAAGAGAGATGTCAATCATCAAGACCTGATATTGCTGGGGTTAGAATACCATCCCCAATAATCATTGAAGTGCCCATCAGAACCAACAGCAATATAAGAGTTT
This sequence comes from Benincasa hispida, assembly GCF_009727055.1. NCBI lineage: Eukaryota > Viridiplantae > Streptophyta > Magnoliopsida > Cucurbitales > Cucurbitaceae > Benincasa > Benincasa hispida. The sequence continues at coordinate 3,062,093 of NC_052355.1, forward strand.
TCAAGGATGATCTCTTCTCCAGAGTCTCTTTGATATGTAAGGCCCTTTCCAACTCTGGCGTGGGTAGTTTAAGCTTAAAACTTGAGATATGTTCGTCAGCTGGCTGACGGTTAGGCAGCAAGTTAACTTTGGCATACCTACAGATAAGCGAATACAATGCAAATGTTCCTCCTACAAATGAAGAAAATAAGTTATGATGAGGAAGTATACCAAGGGGAGCAAAGTATTGCTGTGCTCATACCTTCACCATTGTCATTGGCTCTGAGCACTACGAAAACATATTTTGCCAACGGAATAAGAGCGATTGTATAAATCACTAAGGAAAGAGCCCCCAGGACATCAACGTCTGCCTCAATATGCACCTTGGTGAATACATCAGCAAAGACGTATAATGGACTTGTACCCATGTCACCGTATACAACACCGAGTGTTTGAAATGCTATAGCAATAGTTTGCAAAATGGAAACATCCTGTTTCAAGACAAAACAATTCAGTAGAAGATCTTTAGCTTACCCCTATCTTTTTAATGCCTTTCTGCTGCACTGCAGTTTTTTCACATACAAGTCATTTTGTTATCTTATCACTCGGTACCAGGTGGATAATACGGAGATGTTGTTGTTTGCATTCCTTAGCACCAAGTAAGTTAACACATCTCCACAGCTTAATGAACAGCATTAAAACGATATTTTTAACACATCTCCACATTATCTCGGTACTCCTCATCGTAAGTGTTTGTGCGTGCAAGTGGAGTGCTGAAATTTAAAATTTCAAACAGAGATGTGGACATGATCCTACAATGTCTACCATTTCGTGGTTGCCATAGAAGAAAAACATAAAAAGAGATTTTGGTATAAATGACCCAATTCCGGAGGCGTTAATGTGGGATGACCAAATCCTAAGAAATCAACGCCTAGAATGAATTATGTGTAAGAGACGGCTCACTCATCGCGAAATGACTGGAACCCTAATTCTACCGCCCGAAAATAATTGATGTTTTAAATATCACAATGGATAAAAAATCGCGACAAGGGCTTTACTATAAAATAGCGGTGGGAGGGCACCCATGACCCTAATTAGCCAACTAGTGATTAAAAATGAAATTTGCAATTAAAATGAACATCATGTTAAGGTTCAACCATTTCACGATGAGTGAGACATCCATTTTGTTGGGTCATCTTTAAAAAAAATATATATATTAAAAAATGAACATCATGTTGGGTCGTCTTTACAATTAAAATAGATTATTAAAAAAAAATACCACGATTGGACGAACGACATCCAATTTGCATAACCACAACGATGAAATTGCACAGTTCCATAGGAAGTGTAGAAAGAAGATATACCTTTAAATGATGATAGTTGGCACCGGCAATCTCCATTGCTTCAACATCAAAAGAATCAACTCTCTTGGGCTTCTTAATCAACCTCCTTCTGATAGATCCATATCCTTCCCCGCTCTCTCTTTCTTCAAACAGCGACCATGGAGGCGACTCGGAGTCCACTTCACTGCCATCAACCCACCTATAATCATTACTACTCCCAGTAACGCTACTACCCCCCAGCAATCTGGAGCTACCTTCTTCAATTCGATCTCCATGCTCCATATCTTCACCAATTCTCCGAAACCCTCGAATTTCCCCTGCAGTTATTCCTCCCTAAGCATATCTTCAGCAGGAACAACGTGATGGATTCAGCAAAACGAGGCAAAGATAGAGATGACAAAAATCAAGGGCTCACATTCCCATTGGAGACTGAGGTTTGTTCTCCTCTCCTTGCTATTGTTGGCCTCTACCAGTTACGTAAACGCCACCGTCATTAAAAACTATTCCGATCATATAAATTATTGAATGACGCCGCATTGCGACGAGCTGCACCTTTTAATTATTGGTAGTTGTTCCAATATAAAAAACAATATCATGTCTATGTAATAATCCTCTCATATAATTGAGAGAGTTCTCCCCATTAATCAAAGGCTAAGAATACAAGCCTATTTAAACGGAAAATCTTAACAACTTAAAGTAAAAGAATTGAACGGAATATAACTTTTTTAAAAAAAAATTGCAAGCAAGTAATAAAATACAATATTACTTATTTATCTCCCCTCAAACTGAAGTCCAAGACAAAAGTATAGGACAAAAGACTTGGTGAAGACATCAGTCAGTTGCTTTTCACTAAGAACCTAGAGCTTTTCACTAGGAACAAAACGAAAATCGATCTCTACATGCTTCGTCTGGCCATGAAAAACAGGATTGTGTGATAATTGAATGGCAGGAAGATTATCACATAGAAGTAGAGGCAGTTGAAAACTAAAAATATGTAAATTTTTAAGTTTTTATTGAAGTCAACTAAATTCAGCTGCAATGGATGCAAGTGCTCGATATTCGACTTTGGTTGAACTTCAAGATATTGATGTTTGTTTCTTGGCTCCCCATGAAACATGATTAGGACTAAGAAATATAACAAAGAATAAAGTAGAAGATCTATCTGAAGGGTCACCAGCTCAATCTGAATCTAAGTAAGCATAAAGACAAAGAAATTCTACAACTCCTTTCTTAAACATCAATCCATGACCAATAGTACTATTGAGATATCAAAGGATATGCTTAGCAGCAACCAAATGAGAATCACAAGACTGATGCGTATATTGAGATAACTTGCTTATAGCAAATGCAATATCAAGTCTATTAAATATTAAATAATGTAAAGCACCTATTAAAGCTGATAGGTTTTAGCATCTTCAATTATGCAAGGCTGTCTAACTTCAGTCCTTGGGGTGTATTTAACTTGATGAACCATAATACCATTCATAGTATAAGAAATTTCTAGCCTGAGAAAGTACTTTAAGCAACGTAAATCAGTCATTTCGAAAATGAGACTTTAACTGAGTAATAAGAATGTTAATGCTGCATTGATTATTGTCCATAACAATAATGTCATCCACATATTGGGATTAGTGTCCTGAATCTCATGATTTCCATACTTTATAAACTTGTATAAACAAATTGTTACATGTTGTTCTGGTTCATAGAGAGAAGTATTGAGAAGAAGAGTCTTCAAGAATAAGTCCCTCATATCCCTTCTCCTCTCCAATGCATGCTCATATTAGTTACGTTTATTCTGTATACTTTCTCTGATTTTCGATTTTTTTTAAAAAAAATTATTATACATCGAACAGTGTTCACACGTTTTTGTGAGGAATTTTATTCCTTCACTACGTACAATAATAGATAAGTTAAAATCCATCAATCTTCCTTACAAAAAGAGAAGAATCAACCATGGAAGCTTGAAATCCAAGTGTTAGTAAATGGGATGTGAAACAATCAAATCAAGCACGTGGTGCTTTCTTTAATCCGTATAAATACTTGATTAAATGACAAAGAACATTTCGCTTGGAGGGATCAACAAAACTTTGTGCTGATTTATGTACACTTCCTCATGAAGCTCACCATGAAGAAAGGTATATTTTACATCCAACTGCCAAAGTTTTTAGTTAAAATGAGCAGCCAATGAAAGAATGACTTGAATAGTAGGTTTCTTAATAACTAAACACAACAAGGCCAAGAGAAAGACGTCTAAGACGCATTCAAAAAGTACCTTTTCAGCTTAGAATTTTGTTAATTTTCTTGTTAATTTGTGTTCATTTATGCTTTATTATGTTTAATTATACGAAATCGAGCATTTAGACCAAACAGGCTATTTTGAGATTACAATGACGAAAATGTTGGGTTTTATGTGCTAAAACTCGTGGTTTGTAAATAATAAACTTATTCAATAAATCAATAAAGTTATTATTAAAGTTTGATTTGATAAAGTTGTTATTGAATATATGAATTGTTTATTTCGTTTCTTAGATAAATCCAATAAACTAAAAGATCCATGACTATTACATGAGTACTTGAATTTCATGTGGAGATATAAGAGTGGATCAAGTTCGAGTAAATAGTCAAAATGATCTATCGTATATGAATAAGGTTGGGTGCCTTATTCTGGTAACACTATCGGATGCGGTCCGCTCTGTAGTTGATTCGTTCATGTAGTGACATGAGGAGTAGGGTCATTCTGTGCAATGAGTTTATATAAGATCGGACCAAGAAATAAGTCACTCTTACTTTATAACGATGTTTACTATTTAAGACTGACTATTTCAAAGCGATGACCTAGGTAACTTAACTTTAATCCTAAGCTAACTATGAACTCCTGTTTATTCGGGATTATCCTTAGATTTGTATAGATGAGGGTGGCTCAATAATGTGGCTCAATAAGCCTCCCATTTCAATGTTAAGACTGGGTAGATAGCTAGGGACATGGGTGCAAGATGGAATCCATTTCTACTCGTTCTTAGGGATAGTAGAGAGGTTGTTCCCTTACATGTTAACTTTAGGTCTTGAACAAAGGACCCACCCTTTCATTGGCCCGAGAGGGACTCGGTTTGATGATTGGATGTGGAACTTAAGGAACAAGAGGTAATCTCGGGGGTAAAACAATTTTTTACTCAACCCCGATTACAAACAACCTGTGAATAGTTAACTTACTAATCATAGTTATATCGAGTGGAAGTGAAGGAAGTGAAACTACTAGGCTTTAGTGGAGTGACTCGATAGTTAATAAATAGGGGTTAATTCAGTTTGAAGAGTTTAACCGATTAATCTTGGATCGTTGGAGCTCATGATCTGTAGGTTCATTAGGTCCCCTTACTAGCTCACAAACGAATAAGCCTTAGAATGGGGGATGAGTTAATTTTGATAAAATTGATCATTTTCAGTTTAATTAAAGAATTATGATTGAAAATTATTTTTTATTTTGAAAATTATTTTCAAAATTAAAAGAAAATTCAAAATTTTCAAAAATTCACAAAAGTAAGTTTTTCCCACTTTGTGAAATACCATCTTATTCATGTTTCCATTAGCCAATTCCACCTCGATCTCTAAGTAGGAGCTGGTTTGTAATGATGCAATTTGGTTGCATGATACTCTTGCATAAAACTCGTTTTTTCAGCTGGAAATGGGCATGCAAATTGCTGTGATTTTGCTAAAATCTGAAGGTTGAAGAAGGGTTCTTCAGCTGTGTGTTAAACCAGTCACTTTTCTCCTTCAAATCCTTTTAATCTAGCTTATTTTGAGTTCCACAACTCAATCTAAGGCTCCTAGAGGATAGTAGGAAAGTCCTAATGGTGGTTCACGACCATAAAAGGAGAATATTGCAATTGATTTTCGAGTTTGAAGGAGATCTACAAAGGTATTCACTGAAACCCTCTTTATATTTGATGAACATGCTTAATTTGTAGCTAAAATTGAAGAATTAGAATGCATAATGATTTTGTTTTCTTCCGCTACTTGCTTGTTGAAACTAACAAAAATACCTCTATAATAGGTCAAAGTTTGACCAAGGGTAAGAAAATGAGTCAAAGTTGATAAAAATGGTGAATTACGACAAAAAGAGGCATGAAAACCATGTGGATGGCATTGTCTCACTGCTTTAAAGCCTGCAGTTCATATCTTGGTCATAACCATTGGACCATTTGTTTTCTTCTATCTTTTTAATTCTCTATCCATCTATAACATTAGATTTTAGAGTTTCTTTCATCTACTTTCTATAATCAAATTAAATATTAACAACTTCTATCTTTTGTTTATCCCAATTCCTAAACAATTTGGGAAAACATTTACCTAAATAAAGAAGGGTCTTCAGCAGTTCTCATCATCGGATTTTGGAGCTTTTGAAGCTAAGAGAATGAGTTTTGAGCAAAATATAGAGGTTCCTTTGTGTCGAAGCTGATTAGAGAGCACTGGAGGGTTAATTCCATCATGAAAACGAGATCGGAGCATTAAATAATTCTTTCTTTCCCTTTTCATCTTGGATTATTTTCTGTATTTTTGTATCCTTGCTATGGTTCTGTCTATGGAAGCCATACTAGGTTGAATTTCTCATAATTTTTGGGGTTGAATTCTTTGGCTTAATTATTAAACACTTTGCTTCTTGAATGTCAATTTACATTTACGCCTTTTAGCATGACTGTTCTTAATGCTTTTGAATGTTTGATCAATGTTTGAATGATTTTATGATTTGAATCTTGCTTGAGAGAGTAACTTTTAGATTAGATCATGCATGCTAGGCTATCGTTTGAAAACACGAGAGTAGTCAGATAACGGTAGAGGTTGTTGATAAAGAGTTTTAATGCTTTGCTTAATTATCTAGTTTCAAGAGATTAGTAATTAGTAATTAGGTGAAAGAAAAGAATGATTTTGAGGACAATCTAGATAAAATTCTTCTAGATATAGATGTTGTGTTTATTGGTTCGAGAGTAAAAGCAATTGTGGTTAATAATACCTTTGATGGACTTTATTCCCTAAAACGTCATTTGTTGATAATCTTCATATTTGATCACTTTTATTGTTTTCTTAGATGAATTTAGTTTAATTAAAATCACGAGTCAATCCCTAAATAAAATTGGAAGAATCTTTGAATAGCTAAAACAACATCAATCCAATTCCTTAAGGATGATACTCGGTTTTGACTGTTTCTATATTATAATTTGACGTGTGTGTTTGCGCTTTATCAACTTCAAAACAGTAAAGTTTTTTTTTTTTCCTTCTCAAGGAAAAACACACCCACTATAGATAAATTTAGAGGTAAAAGAGGGTAAAATCGCATATAAATAAAATTCTATCAATTACCCCACGACAATAATAATATTAATCAAATTAATTTTACCAAATCTATTGTTTTGGTATGAACCTACACTTCAAAATTCTTGGGTCTACAGAAACTTAAACCATTTCTCTGATACTAACTATAACAACCCACAATTTTCATTCAAGCTACAAAGCCCTAAACCCCAAATTCGGACCAAGATTCAGAATCCAAATTCAACAACTAATGGCCCCGATATTTCCCTACATCCCTTGCGACCTGGCAACATTTCTTTTTCTCTTGTATATACAAATGGATCTATGGCACAATAGTAGTGAGTCTGACTTCAGATCAAAAGGTTGCATGTTCGAAACAGGGATGAACCTAGCAAAAGTTGGTGGACATTTGCCTCAAGTTTGGAAGAGGGACATGAATGAATCGAAATCACATCCAAATGAAAGGGATTCTTAAGATATGAAAGTATAGTTAAGAAAGGCTCAAAAGAATTTAAAGTCATTAACTATACCAACAAGGTGCACCTTCATTTTCAGTGACATAATCATAGGGACATCAAAGTTAAGTGTGCTTAGCTTGGAGCAATTCTATGTTAGGTGACCTCCTAGAAATTTTTCTAGGACCCATGTGAAGGGATCCAATTCTCAGCGAAAGCATTTGATCATCTTTTGCATTGATTTTCTTTTAGATTGAAAAATTTAGAAAAATAAAAACTAAAATACAGAACAATGAACATGCTCTATTATCAATGAGAGGAATTTGAGTGGGAGAGGAAGAATAAGCAGCAGAGAGAATTTTTCTTTGTATTCTTATGTTGAGAGGAAGCATAACCTTGCTCTACAAAGAGAAACCGTTTCTCTAATTTAACGTAGTTTTAGAGTAGTCTGGTACCACTACCCCATACCCCTTAAGAAATGGGAGATTAATTAATTAATTGATCAGAAATATATATTAATTAGATAATTAATTAATAACTTTCATTAAATATCTCATATTTAATTAAATAAAAATTTAAATCATATTCAAATACTAATTTCCCTCTTAACATACAGTTTTAATATAAATCTCATTCATATTAATTTATTATTTAAATCATATTCAAATACATTAATTCTCCCATTTTATATAGTTTAAATGTGAATCATGTTCATAATTAATTATATAGTAATATATCTACATACCTTACATTTTATATTGATTGTATCAAATACAATAAATATATTTTTTCCTTAAATTAATTTGAATATTTTAAATTATTCTTTCAACACCTTGATCCTTATTTATCCATTGTGAGATAGTAAGGGGATCTTATGGATCAACAGATTATAAACTCCAATGATCCAAGATTAATTAATTAAACTCTTAAATTTAATTAACCTGCATTCATTAACGAGGCAAACCAATATAGACCCATAGTTTCACTCTTATACATTGTAGGACATGTTACGTCCATGAATATAATTAAAACTACACATAAGTTGATATTTCACGAATTATTCATAATTACAACTGGGTCAGATATTCATTTTGCCCTTGTATTACTTCTGTGTCCTTAAGTATCATTAATTCTTTAATGAAAAATTTATTTATGGTCCAACAATAAAACAAGTCTCTCTCGAGCCAACGAATTTGTGTTAGTTTGTAGGGATATTAATCTTCACTCTTAGAAGCAGTTCAAGACAAGTAAGGATGATGTTGCCAGGTCGTAGGGAGTGCAGGGGAATGACAGAGCTATCAGGTGCCAAAATCTAGATTCTGAATCTTGGTTCGAATCCTAGGTCTGGGGTGTTAAAGCTCCTAATGAAAATTGTGGGTCGATACAGTTAGTATCAAAGCAATATTTTAAAGTTCTGTAAACCATAGAATTTTGAAGTGTAGGTTCTCACCAAAACAATAGGTCTAGTCAAGTTAAGTTGATCAATGTTATTATTGTTGTGGGGTAGCTGATAGAATTTTATTTAACTGTTATTTTACCCTCTTTTGCCTCTAAAAAATGGTTGGCATGTGCCTCGTAGAACAATGTGGCCAGGAAGAGAGATTGATCGTAGAAATAAGTAGACAGATGAAGTGCAGAACCAAGTTTCAATCAATCATTCGTGACATCTAAGGAAAAACACACGTGTCCTAACCAATGACAAGATCAATCATGTAATAGAACAATTTAGGAAGCTTCATCCATCATCTTTTGATGGTACAAGCATTAACCTCATTGTCCTTGAGGATTGGATCAAAGAAATTGAAGAAGCGTTTAACTTCACAGGGATCGAATCCAGCAGTAGAAGCGTTTGTGTGAATGTCTTGCATCCCGCAGTTCGATTTTTACATAAATAAATTCAAAACATAATATAAACATGTAATATAGCATGCTTTAGGGAAAAAGATTAGAATCATTCTTACCTTCCTAGATTCCTAAGATTCACGAACAATCCTCTTTAAGTTCCAACAAATGACTCCTCCAATAATCTTGATCATGAACTATTTCTTGAATAATTTCAAACACTACCATGAGAGTAACCTTGTTATTTTCTAGCATTTCAATAGAGAGACAGGTGGTATCCAACTATTAGGAGAAGGAGAGGAGAAAAGTGTTTTGGAGAGTAGAGAGAATTCTCTTTGTGGCTTAGGAAAAATTTTGCACATAACACTTGTGTGTTGTGTATTGTAACTGTTTGTATCAATATAATCCAAAGAGGCCATAAGGAGGTCTTTATATAGAGAAGGGTCAAGCCCTTTTCCTAATCCTTTTTCTACTTTCTTTTTCCACAGTTAATTAATTAAATAATGCTTATTTAATTTATTAGTTCAATTAATTAAATAACACTTATTTAGTTAATTAGCACAATTAAATTACACTTATTTAATTTAATTTGCACATTAATTAAATAACTATTAAGTCTAATTTAATGTATATATATTTAATTATCATAAACATCGTATGTATATGTGCAATACCTCTCTATTAATTAATTCTTTGTGAATCTAATTCACTTGATTTAATTAATCGAATCTTATTCAAATATTACTTTCCAATTTAATTTAAATTATAGATCATATCCATAATTAATATATTAATCACATAAATATATGGTTTCCTCAAATTAATTTAAACAATTCAAATCATCCCTCTTAAATATCCTCTAGTGAGCTAACGAGGAGACCTGGTGGACTTGTAGATTAGAAGCTCCAACGATATGATATTGGTTGGCTAAACTCATTAACCAAGTTAATCAATATTCGTTAACTGTGTGTACACTCCACTAAAGACCCACAACTACACTCTTCTCACTACATATATATTTATGTGTCCACGGATATAGACCAATAACAACAAGTTAGTCTTTCACGAGTGTTCGTAACTCCAACTGGGTCAAATTACCGTTTTATCCTTGGATTATCTCTGACCTCTTAAGTGCCAGTATTTCTCTAATGAACAACCTATTTATGGTCCAACCAATCAACAAAAACTCCTCTCGAGCCAATGAGAGGGTAGGGCCCTTTTTTCAAATCGCAGAGACACTACTTAAGGGAACACTCATCTACTTACCTTTAAGATGGAAAAGAGTGAATTCCATCTTGTATTATTATGTTCCCAGCTCCCCCACTCGGTCTTGTCCCCAAAATGGCAGGTATATTTGGTCGGCGAACTGGCCACCCTCACCCATACAAATCAAAGGACAATCCCTCGTGTACAGACATTCATAATATACTTAAGATTAAGACTAAGTTGCCTAGGTCATCCTATTGATATAGGAACCTAACTAGTTAATGGTGTTACATCTAATGGTTACTATTTCGTAGTCCAGTCTTATGCAAACTTATTGCATAGGATACCCCCACTCGCATGTCAACTCTACGAACACGTTGGATCATTGTGTTTGTATCAAATACAAAGTGAGTCGTATCCATAGTGTTACCAAGATGAGGTACCCAACCTTATCCCTACACTAGAAATCCTTAAGACTATATCTTGAACATTGATCCCTGTATGTCTCCACATACAGTTCAAGACTCATAAGGTAACTTTGGATGTTAATTTATTGGATTTAGAGTTATTAAGACAAAAATAGACAAACAACACAAATAATAAATTTATTGAATTAACACCTATAACTCTTCAGATGACGGTCAATTAATAACATTTAATATATTTGACTTTAAGGCATAAAACCTATTAAGGAAAAATTAGCTTGTTGATATGCGTTAATGGTCATGCGATGGTCTGATGAATATGCATTATGCATTATGATCATGTGTTCCTGTCACAAGTTTTCTTGCTCTCTTGCCAAGTATAATAAGATCACAAGTCTCTTGGGATGATTCGAGGTCGAACACGGGGACTTGCAACTAAAAGATGAATGTAAAGTAATGTGTTTGAGGTAGAGAATAAAAAAATAAAAATAAAGAAAGAAGCTGATTAACCATGCGCTACTCCTACTTCTAGCTAAATAGACCGAACAATTGAAGTTTGGCTATGAGAATCGGTAGGGATGCGACAACTGTTAATGCGTAATAAGATGCATGGAGAGGTAGGGTTGAGGAGGAGACATCGCCAAGTCCTTAAGTTTGGTTGCAAGGGTAATTTCAACCGCCACACTCATGCATCACACACCTCTTGATGGTCAACCACATGCATTATATCTCTATAACGCATGATTGTTGTTGCGTTGAGCATAAGTTTATTTCTATCTCTAGGAACACTTCTTACTTTGCTTAGTGAGTTCCAAACTATTTTCCCTCTCAGGTAGTTGGTTATAGCTACTTGTTTCTATGAGCGATCATAGACAAGCATTGTGATAGCCTTACACTAAGCAAACAGGATTGACTCATTACACTCATGCGTCGCACACCTCGGTGGTCCACTACATGCGTTATATCTCTATGACGTATGATTGAGTATGCGATAACTCTTGTAATCCGCACTTAGCTCATGGTGGTGAAAGAAAAAGATGGTAAAATAGAAGAAGATGATGAAAATGATATTGAAGGAACTAAAGAGATGCATTGATTACAAAGTGTATTAATATCTTAAGCCAAAATGTAATACAATACAAAGGTGAGAAGAGAGGTGGAAGACTAGATGTAGGCAATCTCTTACTTCCATCAGATGTATGTCAAGGCTACTGGTGGCATAATGGATGAGCGGTGGATGAGGCCCTCTTGAGCTCTATCTTCAGCGAAGCTCCAATCGTCAATCGGAGAAAGTTGTGAAAATAAAGAACTCTAAAAAAAATTCTTGCTCATGCTTTTGTCTATGATCACAGGAATCTGCACAAGGCAAAAGTCCCAGATGCTTGAACTTGGGCTCCCAAGCTCTATTTATAGAGCCAAATGCTGACAACTTTGATAATCTCACTCTGAATCATCGCCATTACTGACGCAATAGGGAGAATGTCAGTGTTGCATCATGGTCTGACTGCTTTTCAGAAAGTCTATTAGGTAGCTCAGACATCCTAATGTATGCGCTCACATTCGTTTCTTCTACAGAATCAATGCATTCCACCCACTCCTTGTGATCATACTTCTATCATGGCTATCGCTCTGTAGTTTCAGTAGTGCATGGACCAACTTTGCTTCATTGAGATCAATGTATGCGATCAACTCCTATGATAACTACAAAATAGACATTTTGACTCAATATAACTGATGCTTGATTTTATGAAATGAAAATGTGGATGATATGCGTTGATGAAATTGCGTTGTGCACTCAAGTTTTCCCAACGGAATCCAAGTGTAAATTCCTCTGAGTTTCCTGGTAAGTCCAGGGTCGAATACAGGGACTTGTGAAAACAGATTGCGTTGGTAATTTTTATGAAAACCTTGGGGTAACCAAGTAAATAAATTGTTGGTTTGTTGTTGATTGCATTAATGAGAAAATAAACAAATGTGGCGGATTTGAGAAAAAGGTAGTTGTGTGATAGATGCAATGAGTATGCGATGAACGAGTTAAGAAATCTTTAGCTAGCGTTACTCGGGAATGCGTCATACTATGCAATCATGTTACAACCATGCACAACAAGTCATTTTCCAATGCAAATGCGATGCTCCTAAGTCTAGGACGCATGTGTTGAATGAAAAAGTTTCCATAGAGCTTATCCCTAAGTCTCTACTCTTGTCCTATGCAATGATGCAAAATGCATAAAAGCAAGGTGACCACATACAATCATATCCTATCTCTAGGATGCATGCGATGCGTTGATAACAAATAGTGCTCATTCCTAAGCTCCTATCTCTTGATTATGCATTCTAACCTGACTCTTCCGAGCCTAGATTCTAACTTGACCTTCCCAAGTCTAGATCCTGTCCTTAGACTACCCTCCCGAGTATCTCTAATGGACGAATGAAGCATACATAATATAAGATAATCGCAAAGAATGAAGATTCCCTAGTTGTGCTAGCTAAATGCTTCTCAGCCCATTCAACTGATTTAGCTACTCATGCGTAAATAACAGAGAGTGAACAGATATAGAGAAGAAAATTCCATTTTTATAAATGAGTTTGAGTACAAAATAACAATGGAAGTTAAAGGTAGAGAGCCTGGTAGCAATTCCTTGTTGATCGAGGCTTTTACACTGAAATCTCTATTCAGTTCTAAAGATATTCTTGCTTCTGCAGGCGTCAGCCCTCTCTTTATCCTTGAAGCTTCCAGCGCTTTCCCAAGCTTACCGAAACGATCTGTCGGCACAACCTTCCTTTTCGCGTCCGCCTTAAAACAAAAGAAAACTATGAACAAGGGCATGCGAACTCGTGCAAAAAATTAATAATGAACTGGTTAACTCGTCAACCCCTTTTCTGAAGAATGCCCTTGGTATTTATAGAGCATCCACGGTGAAAGGCGGCTTCTCTCTCATGGTTGTACAGATGGGACGGCTTTAATTTCTGACTGATGCGCCGAATAATTGTCACCGAAAAGCTGAATATACTTTGTGACCATTATCAGCTGTTAACTTAATTCGGATTCGACTGTCATCAGTTTTTTGTCCCATCGCACTTAATTAACCTTTCACCCAGATGCGCCCACCATGTTGCATTGATTCTTCTCAGTCGAATGTTTTCGAACACAATCATCGCAAAGCCTTGCGGTGAAGTTGCGCTCGACCAATGATTTCCTATGATTGCAATTCTTGTATTGCGTCAACGCATATTCTGCACAAAAATACAAAAATCAATTGTTCTAATGCGATGAACACATGCGACCGCAATATTATGAAATTGATGCTTAATGGACGCAAATTAACATATTTCATCAACGCAATCCAACATTGTTTAAGAACTTAGTACTATGATAACGTGCATTTCTGCCCGTTATCACACCCCCAAATTTAAACAATGCTTGTCCTCAAGCATAAGCTAAAGATTCCTTTAGTAAGTCAACTGCAAAGTTCTTTTCCTAGATTTCTCAAGGATACTTCGTTCAAATCCTATATGCTAAAATTTCCTTAAGTCTTATTCAAGTCTCTTCTTAAAATATTTCTAAGACCTAGGGACTGCAAGCTTACCTTTCAAAAGGACTTTACTAAATTCCAGAACATCGTATGATTTATTTCAAAAAGAAAATTTTCTATCGAGGTGTCAAATGATTTTATCCTTGCATAAAAATTTTCTTCATTGATATTTTTTTTCTGACCTTGTGCTGATCCAAGTGTCTTGCCTTCGTTTTGGCATGCCTCCACAGGTGTCATGCGGACATCCAACTTCGAGCAATGCACTCTTTCTCAGACTAAACTCATACCTATTTAGCAGTGGAGTTGCCTTCGTTTTGGCATGCCCCCACGTGTGTCATGCGTCCATCCAACTTCGAGTAAGTGCCTTTCACAACTTAACTCTTATCAACATGGATTTCCCATTGCGTTAACAGTGGAGTTATTATTCAAAATTTTTTTTTCCAGAAAATAGTAAGGTTGAAAATAAATACCTCACCCCCAAATTTAAAATGTGGCAATGTTCTCATTGCCAAAAGATTGAGATAAGTCATGATGTGTTCTTAGAAAGCTTCGTAAAGAGAGTTTGAAAGAAAGCTAGAAAACCCCTAACTTCTAGAAATATTATGAGGTGACTATCTTAAGATTAAGTTGACTTTAGTATATATGAAATAAATAGAAGTCTATTTTTCATCATTTAAATCATACTTGGCAAAGAGACGTTATGTGGTAACCTACTAAAGTTATCTACGTCAAATGATTGATGTAATCAAACAGGATGCGGTGATAAAGCTTTTAAAACTAACATGCAATGTGATAGCGCAAATTTTGAAATAAAGATAAGGAAGAGTACACCCCCAAATTTGTGTTGTCGCCTGCATTGTGTATTGACGCATCCATCTTTGCAGCGATCTCTCTTCTTTGGATTGCGGTGATAGAGTGAGATAATTTGCTTCTTCAAGTAACATCTCCGCAATCCTATGCCTTAATCATTGTAAACAAACAAAGAGAGGGTCAAATGATTTAAAACAAAACAACACGTTTTTTTTTTAGATAAAAATGAGTAAGATTCAGATAGCTAAATAATAGTAAAAGTGACGAAGGAATAAGAGTTCAAGAATCAAGTAAGGGGTAGTCTGGGTTTTTCAAATTTACGAAGATTGTTTCTGGCTGGAAATCACCTCCGCAATATGCCTTGACTCGCTGTCCATTAACCTTAAATGTCCAGCTGCCATCCTTAGTGATCAGCTCCACCGCACCATGTGGAAATATTTCTTTGATGATGAAGGGTCCGGACCAACGTGATTTTAATTTTCCCGGGAAGAGTCGTAGTCGTGAGTTGAAAAGTAAGACCTTTTACCCGACTTGGAGCTTTTTAATCATATTCATTTGTCATGCCAGCGCTTGGTGCACTCCTTATAAATCTTCGCATTTTCATATGCGTTAATCCTCCATTCTTCTAGCTCGACCAATTGCATTTTTCGCGCTTCTCTTTCTTTCTTCAAATCAAAATTCAGCTTCTTTACCGCCCATAGTGCCTTATATTCCAACTCCAAAGGCAAATGACACGCCTTACCAAATACCAATGCATATGGGGACATACCTATTGGTGTTTTAAATGCAGTCTGGTATGCCCATAATGCATCGTCAAGCTTTATTGCCCAGTCTTTCCGCGAATGCTTTACTACCTTCTCAAGCATCAGCTTAATTTCTCGATTGGACACTTCAGCTTGACCATTCATTTGCGGATGGTATGCAGTGGCCACTTTGTGGAGAATGTTATATTTTCGCAGCAGCTCCTTGATATTACGGTTGACAAAGTGGGATCCTTCATCACTTATGATGGCACGGGGAGTGCCAAAACGAGTGAAAATATGTTTCTTCAGGAATTGGGAGACTACCGTCGCATCACTTGCGGCGCATGCTATTGCCTCTACCCATTTGGAGACATAATCGATGACTAATAAAATATAATGCTTACCATTCGAAGGAGGGAATGGTCCCATGAAATCAATCTCCCATACGTCGAACAATTCAAGCTTTAAGATAGTGTTCATTGGCATTGCATGTTTCCATGAAATGTTTCCTGTGCGTTGGCACCGATCACATTTCATTGCGTAGTCAGCTGCATCCTTGAACAATGTAGGCCAAAAGAATCCACTTTGCAAAACTTTGGTTGTGGTGCGCTGCCCTCCAAAGTGCCCACCATATGTGAGTCATGACATTGCGATAATATGTGTTGTTGAGCAGTATTTGGTACGCATAATCGAAAAATCTTGTCTGCATCTCTTTTATACAGATTCGGCTCATCCTAATAATAATGTCTACATTCATTTTTTAGCTTCTTCTGTTGGTGGTAGGTGTAATCTTCGGAAAATTGCTCGCAAACCAAATAATTGACTACGTCTGCATATCAGGGCAATTCTTCTATATGGAACAACTGCTCATCCGGGAATACGGCACTCACTTCAGACACGTTGCGATCAACCTCAAGATTTTCCAGTCTAGACAAGCGATCTGCAACTTGATTCTCTGTCCCCTTTCGGTCAATTATTTCTATATCAAATTCTTAAAGGAGGAGAACCCATCTGATCAGCCTTGACTTTGCGTCCTTCTTTTTCATTAAGTATTTGATCACTGAGTGATCAGTGAGGATGAGTACCTTTATTCCCAACAGATATGCCCAAAATTTTTCCAATGCAAAAATTACTGCCAGGAGTTCTTTCTCTACGTGGTATAATTTGTCTGAGTTGGGTTTAATGTCTTACTCGCATATGCGATGAGATGCAAGATTGTTTTTCTCTTTTGCACTAAAGCTACTCCCATCGCATACCCGCTTGCGTCGCACATGATTTCAAAAGGAAGTGTCCAATCCGGCGCAATCAGTAGGGGTGCGGTAGTCAGCACATCTTTCAAAACTCTAAATGCGTTGAGGCAGTTGTTGTCAAACTCAAATTTTCTATTAGCCTCTAACAACACACTCAGTGGTCGTGCTATTTTAGAAAAGTCTTTGACAAATCGTCTGTAGAATCCAACGTGCCCCAAGAAGCTTCGCACAGCCTTCACACTAGTTAAAGGTGGAAGCTTTTCAATTGCTTCGATCTTTGCTTTTTCCACCTCCAACCCATCCCAGAAGACCTTATGTCTCAACACTATGCTCTCCTTCACCATGAAATGACATTTTTCCCAGTTGAGCATCAGATTCGTCTCTTCGCATCTCTTCAGTATCTTCTCTAATTTAGCTAGATAGATTTCATATGTGTTCCCATAAACAGAGAAGTCGTCCATAAAGATTTCCACGGAGTCCTTGAGATAATTTAAAAAGATGGCCATCATGCACCTTTGGAACGTGCTTGGCGCATTATAGAAGCCAAACGGCATACGGCGAAAAACAAATGTCCCATATGGGTAGGTGAATGTGGTCTTATCCTGATCTTCTGGAGCTATCATAATTTGATTGTATCCGGTATACCCATCCAAGAAGCAGTAGAAGTCATTCCCTACTAGTCGGTCTAGAATCTGATCAATGAATGGCAGAGGGAAATGATCTTTCTTTGTGGCTGCATTCATCTTGCGGTAGTCCATGCAAATGCACCATTCAGTGATGGTCCTTTGCGGTATTAATTTGTTGTTTTCAGGACTACCGTCATGCCGCCCTTCTTCGGCACACATTGCATGGGGCTGACCCACGTGCTATCTGCTATAGGATAGATAATGCCCACATCTAGCCATTTGATAATCTCCTTCTTGACGACCTCCTTCATCGCAGGGTTGAGTCTGCATTAATGTTCAATTGTTGCTTTGTGGTCATCTTCCAAATGAATGCAGTGCATGTAGTACGTAGGACTAATTCATCTAATGTCGGCGAGCGTCCAGTCAATTGCTCGCACATGCTTCCTTAGAATGCTTATCAACGCATTCTCCTGGTCTTCGTTGAGCATAGAGGACATGATAACTGACAGCTTCTCATTTTGCCTAAAAAATGCGTACTTTAAATGGGTTGGTAGGGTCTTCAATTCAAGTGTTGGTGGCTCCACTAGGGAAGGTTGCGTTGTTTTTCTTTGACCTGTTTCTATTGGCTCTACTTCTTGCTTTGTGATCATCTCTTCTTTCTTGTTTGTTTTTGTTATGATCGCATTATAGGCAGCAACAGATGCGCTAACATCCTCTTCTTCATTCTCTTCATCAAAATTTTCTTCTTCAATCGAATTCTAGTCATCATCTGAATCATGCAGGTTTTATTCATCCGGAAACTTCATGGCATGAATTATGTTAAATTTGAGCTTCTGTCCGTTGATGCTCAAAGTGATCTCCCCTTTATGCACATCAATTTGAGCACAACTCATTGATAGAAAAGGTCACCCCAGAATGATGGGCACATATTTGTCGGCCTTGTAGTCTAAAATGATGAAGTCAACTGATAGGATAAATTTGTCAATGGTGATCAACACATCCTTCACCTTTCTCTCTGGATGCATTAGAGATCTATCGGCCAATTAGAGAGTCACTGTTGTGGGCACAAGTTGCCCCACATTCAATTGTCTAAAGATTGACAGAGGCATCAAATCTATGCTGGCTCCCAAGTCACATAGGGCTTGCCCGATGTATAGTCCTCCTATGGAGCAAGAAATGGTAAAGCTCCTAGGATCACTCATCTTCGGTGGAATTATTGATTTGGAACTTTGCGTCAACGCCACCATGGCAAATTTTCCAGCTCCCCTCTTCTTAGTTACCATATCCTTCAGAAACTTGGCATAGGCAGGCATTTCCTCAATCGCTTTACTGAAAGGAATATTAACATGTAATTACTTTAACATAGATAAGAAGCGTTGGTACTATACCTCTTCGTTCTTTTTCTTCCTTAGTCTCTATGCGAAAGAGGGTAACTGAACTTTCACGTTCCCATTTCAGTTGGCTTCGAGGTCGACGCAACCTCCGGTTCTACTGCTTCGTTTTCTTTTTCTTCTTCTTGCGTCACCGCAATCTCAGGTTCAGCCACAATAGAAGTTGTTCTACTAAGCTCCTTCTTTTCTCCTTCCATAGTCTTCCCACTTCGCAATGTCACCTGACATTGCTCTTTACCTGATCCCCCCGTGTTGTGTGGAAGTTCTGTTGAACTTGGCAGAGCCCCTTGCGGTCTACCCTTCAGCTCACTCGCAATCTGGCCCATTTGTAATTCGAGATTACGGATGGATGTAGCCTGACTTTGAAGCACGATTTCATTTTTCTCTATGTATTGCTTCAATAGGCTCTCCAAAGAAGAGAATTGCAGTGGTTGTGAGCTACTTGCTTGATTGCTCGTTTGATCGTTGTTGCGTGGAAAGAATCTTGGTGGCCCTTCTTTCTACGCCACAAGTTGGAAATTTTGTTGTTGATTCTTCCAAGCAAAATTGGGGTGCTTTCTCCACTCGGGGTTGTAGGTATTCAAAAAACGGTTATTCTTTACAAAGTAGACAGATTGTGAATTTTGCGAGCAATCTTCCATCGCATGCCCATCATCGTAAGGCGTGCACAAGTAGAACACCTTGTGGTATTTTGAATGATTGCATTGATTTGCCCATTTTATGGAGTTGGGCTGCTGATCGCAATTCCTTGTATTAAGTTCATCATTGCAGTCATCTGGTTTTGTAGTGAAGCAATAACACCATTATTTGCATCATTGTCTTTGAATCTCAATCTTTGGTCACTCACTCTCCAATCTTCATGGTTTTTAGAGATGCGATCCAAGATATTCTTGGCCTCGTCATACGTTTTATTAAGTAGACCACCAGTGGCTACCGCATTGGCAGCAGTCTGCAAAACGGGATTCAAACCATGATAGAAAATCTCCATTTGAAGGCAGTCTAGCAACCCATTGTGTGGATAGTCCCGGACCAACCTCTTAAACCTCGCCCAGGCATCACTGAGCGATTCGTCCATGTCTTGTTCAAAATTTTTGATAAGTTTCTTTCATCTGGCATTCTCGGTGGGTGGAAAATACTTCTTCATAAATTTCTCCACCACTTATTCCCAAGAAGTGATCTCTCCCGGTTTGAGAGAATATGCCCATTTCCTAGCCTAATCACAAAGAGAAAATGGGAACAACGTTAGTCGAACTTCTTCGGTAGAGATGTTCGGGAACACAAAAGTATTGCAGATTTCAATAAAGCTTCGGAGGTGGGCATTCGGGTCCTCGCCACGCCTTCCTCCAAATTGACCTGTAGTTTGGATCATCTATAGCATCA
Organism: Benincasa hispida; assembly: GCF_009727055.1. Classification (NCBI taxonomy): domain Eukaryota; kingdom Viridiplantae; phylum Streptophyta; class Magnoliopsida; order Cucurbitales; family Cucurbitaceae; genus Benincasa; species Benincasa hispida. The sequence continues at coordinate 3,082,380 of NC_052355.1, forward strand.
CCGGCTTCATTTCGAATCGACTTCTATCGAGGGCAGGCCTCATGATTCCTGGAGAGAAATCATAGAGGTTTGGTGATGCATAGTCCCTAATGGGCCTATTGCGATCGTTTGCCAACAAGATTGGATTCGCCATGACATTGTTATCATTTGGTGCTCCATTTCCAGGCTACTCCGCTATCTCTTCTTTGTCTGAATACGGCAGATTTGAGAAAAGGCAGTTGTGTGATAGATGCAATGAGTATGCGATGAACGGGTTGAGAAGATCTTTAGCTAGCGTTACTCAAGAATGTGTCAGACTATGCGATCATGTTACAACCATGCACAGCAAGTCATTTTCCAATGCAAATGCGATGCTCCTAAGTCTAGGGCGCATGTATTGAATGCAAAAGTGTCCATAGAGCTTATCCCTAAGTCTCTACTCTTGTCCTATGCGATGATGCAAAATGCATAAATGCAAGGTTACCGCATACAATCATATCCTATCTCTAGGATGCATGCGATGCGTTGATAATAAATAGTGCTCATTTCTAAGCTCTTATCTCTTGATTATGTGTTTTAACATGGCTTTTCCAAGCCTAGATTCTAACCTGACCTTCCCAAGTCTAGATCTTATCCTTAGACTACCCTATCGAGTATCTTTAATTGACGAATGAAGCATACATAATACAAGATAATCGCAAAGAATGAAGATTCCCTAGTTGTGCTAGCTAAATGCTTCTCAACCTATTCAATTGATTTAGCTACTCATGCGTAAATAACAGAGAGTGAACAGATATAGAGAAGGAAATTCCATTTTTATAAATGAGTTTTACAAAATAACAATGGAAGTTAAAGGTAGAGAGTCTGGTAGCAATACCCTTCTGACCGAGGCTTTTACACTGAAATCTCTATTTGGTTCTAAAGATGTTCTTGCTTCCGTAGGCGTCGGCCCTCTCTCTGTCCTTGAAGCTTCTGGTGCTCTCCCAAGCTTACCGAAACGATCTGCCGGTACAACCTTCCCTCTCGCGTTCGCCTTAAAACGAAAGAAAACTATGAACAAAGGCGTACAAACTCGTGGAAAAAAGAATAGTGAACTGGTTAACTCGTCAACCCCTTTTCCGAAGAATGCCCTTGGTATTTATAGAGCACCCACGATGAAAGGCGGCTTCTCTCTCATGGTTGTACAGATGGGACGACTTTAATCCCTGACTGATACGTCGAATAATTGTCACCGAAAAGTTGAATTTTGTGACCGTTATCGGCTGTCAACTTAATTTGGATTCGACTGTCATCGGCTTTCTGTCCCATCGCGCTTAATTAGCCTTTCACCTAGATGCGCCCACCATGTTGCACTGACCAAGTTGTGGTGATTCCTTCTCGGGTGAATGTTTGCGAACACAATCATCGCAAAGCCTTGCGGTGAAGTTGCGCATCGACCAATGATTTCCTAGATCGCAATTCTTGCATTGCGTCAACACATATCTGCAAAAAAAATACAAATACAAACTGTTCTAATGCGATGAACTCTTGAAGCCACAATATTATGAAATCGATGCTTAAAGGACGCAAATTAACATATTTTATCAATGTAATCCAACATTGTTTAAGAACTTAGCACTATGATAACGTGCATTTCTGCCCGTTATCAATAACACATAATTGGGTGTAAGCGGGGATTTTTAGTGCAGATCAAACGCAAGTTCATTAATTCAAATGAATTCTTAGCAATATCAACACATGCTTCTGCTCATCAACCCTCATTATTCTAAGTAAAAGGTTGCAATAGCTTGTATTTATACAAGCTATCAACAACCCCACATTTAGAATCATGCTTTCCTCAAGCATGTCTTATGCTAAGGAAACTCAAAACTTACCCTCTATCCTTTTCTTTTGCGTGTTGACTAGCTTCTCAGAATATAATTCACTTGTACTTCTAGCCTAGGCAGCAACACTCTCCTCAAACTTAGCCACTTCTTTCTAAGAAATATTTTCTAAGTTTAAATTCCGGCAAACTGATGGCGGGAAATTAGAAGTCAATTTTACTCGACAACCAAAATCCCATGGACGCGGTATGCGATGCATGTTCCTAAGATATGCATTGATAGTCACATCGATGTCATGCATTGGAATGATAATGCGTTAATGAATGTTTGAATGACCATAGCATCTTGCCATAAGTTTTCTTACGCTGGAACCAAGTATAATTCCAATGCAAGTTTCTCGGTAATCCGAGGTCGAACACAGGACTTGTAACTATATGTTTTGCGGTGATTGTGCATGCGGCGGTTTAAAATAAAAGAATAGAGGAGATGTTGCTAAGTTAATCCTACTCTACTCCTATCTAACAGACAACACAATGAGAATATGCATTAAGGGTAAGAGGATACGACAAACCTTGACATGAAATAAATGTGTGGGAAAATAGATAAAATGCGGAGATGTTCTCATTGCAACCCTTAAGAGTGATTGCGAGGAAATAAACACATAAAATCCACTAATGAGCTCGAATTAAGCTAGGAATATTAGCTCTTTTTTAGAGCTGATAAACACCCCCAACTTAATTCTTGCTTGTCCCAAGCAAGGTAGAAAAACACAATCAAGTAGAAAATAATTATAAACATGCTAGCTTAATCGCAAAATTGTTACTCCAGTCTCAACAGTCAAATCGAAGGAAATTTATAATCAAGAATGAAATCAATTACAATCAATCAATGAAGCATAAGTTTAAAAATGATTCTTGATCTATTCATGCATGAGTGAGCCTAGAGTTTTGCTAGTTAAGCTTGCACAACCCAGAAAAGTTTTATAAGGTCCTCATCCCGTTCTTCCTGTACTCTGGTTCAGTTATCGACCTTGGACATACCAACTTGCATAAATAGGGCAACACTAAGACAAGGGTGCTTAAGCTCACACACAAAAAACATAAAGGGCATTTATTTTACCTAGAGGGCTAGCTTTCACACCCCACCACCAGGAATCTATCACTCTTTTCTCGCGGGCCCTAACTAGACACGATAGAGGTAGCTCTTTCACTTCTATCCATGCACACACACACTATTTTTTTTTGCAGGCACACCGGTTATGCCTCATTTTTTTTATATTTTTCTATTTTTTTCAAAATTGCAACTATTTCTTTTCTTAAAGATGCAAGGCTTTAATTTTGCAAAACAATAACTTAAAGATGCAAGTGACAAGAATTTTTTGTTTTTAATATGGGCTAAAAATCATGATCAGACATTCCTAACGTTTTTTCATGCAAATTTCATTACAGGAGTGCATCATAAACTATCATAATAACAACATAGCAAACAACAAGTAAGACAATTAAGGCATACAACATATTACCCAATGGGTATCCCACCCCTAACTTAAAATAATACATTGTCCCCAATGTATCTCTAGTAAAGCTCAAAAGAATAAAAATAAGGGAACAGAAAACCTCCCCTGATAAAGATGCCATGCACAAGATGGTGGTGGTTGGGCTCTCCTCTCAGAAAGATGCTCCCCTTTCCTAGGTCATCCCTACAAAACAAGAAAAAAAAAGGAAACCTAATCTAGAAAACAAATAAAGAAAGTAGTAAATTTTATCACCTGGCTCCCTCCAAGAAGGACAAATTTCTAACGTTAATTGCTCGACATGACCTATCCCCTATCAAGGCACAAAGAAATTCTCATATTTCTTTGGTCCCTTCTTGGATGATTCGATATAGCTCGGTAAGGCTATTAGGCACTTCATCTTTTGAAGAGAACTAGATAGGTCGAATTTTGTACTTTTAATATTAGTCAAAAAAGGTAAAAAGAAAGAATCAAAAGACTCAAGCACTGACTCAACTGAAAATAAAGACTCTGACTCAATTGACTCTTGAGAACAAGAAGAACAAAACTAAAAAAAATATACAATATACCAGACGATAGAATTGGGCGAGGTTTTTCAACCTCTAACTCTATCACCTAGAAATCGCCAGGTTTAGGCTTAGGTTCTCCATAGTCCTCACAAAGTGGTTCTAGGCATGGCATGCTATCCTCTAACCCATCCTCAATTTCAACATAGATTACCTCATCGCTGCACGCCTCAGTAATGTCAAAAGATGTGTGTAGTAGGGGTTCACATCCTCTCTTAACTGAATCAGAAGATTAAGTGATTGAGTCTCTCAAACTCTGAAGATCAGCTCCAACCTCAGTTTGAAGACTAAAGCTCTCCTGGAGGTCATGGATCTCCTGCTAAAAAACAATATTGTTAATAGTAAGTTGTCTAATCACATCTTCTAATGACATACCTGAGTCGGCGATGTGAGCATGCATTGTCATGTTGGATGTGGCAGGGGGTGAATCATAGTGGAACTGGTTCCCATCCTAGGTTTCTATAGTCATAGGACTCCTCCCATGTAGGCTGAGAAAATCGTCATCCATATAACTAGGATACCCTCTAATGGAATAGTCTCGTGGTATAGGGTTCCATTGCAAATTTGGGCATGCTTGCTCAGGGTGATCAGTCCTATATGCTTGCACCTGCTGTAGGTTACCTACAACCATTGACTAACCAAAGAAGATAACTTAGCAAGTTGACATCGAAGGTCACGAACATCGTCACTAAGCCGAGATGCTCCACTCGATTGTTCCCATCTTTGTTGATGATATCTATCCATGTTTAAAATACTGACACAAAAAGGAAAACAAATCAAAAGCAAAAACTCTAAATAGAAATTTAACTAACGAAACGTCAATGGCTTCCCCCGCAACAATGCTATTTTGTTCGAGTCGAGAATCGATGTCGTTAATTTGACTCCAAACGGAAGCAAAAGAAATTTTTAAATACCGAACTACTCCTATTACTACAAAGCCATAGTAATAGTAGTAAGTTCGAGTCGATCCATAGAGAAGCACGATTGGTTTTGTTAAGTTAATTTTCTAACCAGAGCGATGAATAGAGGGTTTTGATGTGGAAGAGATAAATGCGTGAAATTGAAATAAAAGGGTAAATATAATCTAGGATAGGAATCTATCTAATTTATAGAACAAGAGAGAGTTTCTATGCAATTTCTTTCATTAGGCATCAATTAATTACACTGAATTTGCCTATTAGAAATTCTAATAGCCCAATTAGCCAATTTTGATAAAAATCTAAATTAGCCCTAATTCAGTTTAAAACCTTTCCTTCTCAGCGACATACAAGTTAAAACTGAAAGCATTAAGAAAGGGTTCAATTGTCGAGACATACTACAAGTCGGAAAGCCATATCTTATAGCATGATTTATTTGGAAAAGATTATATTAGGGCATACATGCATTAGGTCAGAAAAAGTCTAGGCTTCACACATGCGATCCTAATATGTGCAACTAAATCGATCAATATTGCACAGGCTATGACGATTTTGCAAACAAGAATTTCAACAAATTAATATGTCAGAAAAATTCATCGAAACTTTATTAATATTAAAACGAATCCATCCAAAGAATTCACACGAGTTCAGTTAAATTAATTAGAAAACATTCAAGAAATTAAACATAAGGCTCTTGCGCAAAGAAATTAGATAGAGATGACCTCTCAATTGATAGATAAATCAAGAATGAACCTCCAATCCATTGATTACAACCCGAAAAAGAAACTAACCTAAAGATACTGAAAATTGAAGGAAAATGAAGAAGAATGTGTGAAACCCGGATCTCAATTTCCCTATTTAAGTATAATTAAGGAAATTAACTAAGTATAAGTTAAATGTTATGTTGAAGAGAAGGAAAATTCTAAGTGTTTAATAGATTTTCTTTGAGTTGAGCCTTAACTAGTAAAAATTTGGCTAAGTATGAAGTCAAAAAGAAACCATGTGTTTGGTGTTAGGAAGCATTAACACATAAGGCTCTAATGATGCTAAGTTTGTAGAAGTTATAAGAGATTAAGTATTGAAGCCAAGGACAAACCATGTGTTGAGCTTGGACGCATGTTGGCCAAAGCGTTGGCAAGAGGCTACGTGAGCAAGTAGCAAGGAAGGGCCATTGAGTGATGAAGAGAGGGTTAGACAATGAGCGCAAGGTGCTGGGCATTGAGAATAGGCATGCGCGTTGACTAGTATGCGCGAGCATGGGTGTTGGGCGTTGGAGCACGCACGTGGATGATCGTGTAGTTGCTTGCAGCGCTAGATGATGGCACTAGACGATAACGCTAAACGATGGGCTTGGGCACTAGACGATGTGTTAGGCATGAGCTCTAGGCATTAGATGCAAGCACTAGGCGATGGTGCTACATGATAAGCATACGTGCTAGATGATGGGCTATGCGCTAGACGATAGGCATTGAGCTAGGCGATAGACGCAAGTGATACATAATAGGCATAGGTGCTATGTGATGGGCTGTGCACTGAACGCTAAGCAACAGCGAGATCGTTAGATTATAAGTGACAGTGAGAGATTACTAGACGATGAGCTATGCGATGGGGCGTAAGCGCTATGCGATGGGTGCAGATGCTAGACGATGAGCAGTAGCGAGAGGGCTGGATGATGGGCGATAGTGAGAGATCACTAGGCAATAAGATATGCATTGAGCGCAAGAGCTACATGATGAGCTAGACGATGGGCCAAGCCATGATGGGCGCATAATGAAGTGTCTATGCATGATGGGGCTCGCGGTACACAAGGCTTGCGAGGTTAGTTTGCATTGGTCTTGTGCAAGAGGCTAAGGGCGTTGGTAAGCAACAAGGGCATGCTAGTGTTAGTCATAAAGTATTCATTAGCAAGAAGCTAGCCATTGGTAAAACAAACCATGAGGTGTTGAATTGAGACCTAGCTTGACCCAAGGGTTGGTATGCACTGGTGATGTGCTATGTGCTAAAGACATCCGAGGGCATGTGGGCGCATAGGACAAGGCTAGAGCAAGTAGCATGCGTTTGAAGATTGTGATGGTTATAGTCCTAGTTGAACGCATGTGCTAAGGGTGAGCCATGCGAGAGAAGAGGAGTATGCGACCATGCAAGGACTTGGGATGCCTTGAGGTTAGTGTGGTATAAGTAATGCGATGATAAGAGAGCTATGGCTGATAGATTCATTTTAACAAGTGGCTAACCGAGAAGAGGTTAAGCTTGAGTTAGTAGGAGGTGGACAAATAGAGTTTCATGCAAAGAAGACTTATGCATGAGGAAGACAACTCAAACTTCATGCAAGTAGGTGAGTGGCATGAAAGTAAGTGGTGGCAAAACATAGTGTAGACACTTCAAAAGTTTCTAAGTAGTAAGTGTCATGTGTTGGAGGCTTTGAGAGATGATGAGGATCGGTTCTTAAAGCCTATAAATACCACCACAAGGTTCCTCTTTAGTTCATAACCTTAGTTCTCTTCAAAGCACATTAAGAAGAGTGTATGAAGGCTGATTGGGAGGAAGCTATGCGTTGATCAAAGAGGGCATGCGTTGGTAGTAAAACCATGTGTTGATCAAGTGGTTCTAAGAGAAGATGTTGTCGGACAGTGAGATCATACAGTAGCAGCAATTTGGGATGAGGAGTTCTCCCATACTACTCATGCGTTTTGAGTGATTCCAAATCCACTTGAAGGATATGAGAGTCTAGTTTTCAAGGCAAGGTTGCAGGAGAAGAAACTCAAAGGAATCAGGCTGGATAGTGAAGAAAAGACAGAAGGGTCGAGCTCTCAGGTAAGTTTGGGCCAGTATTGATAATTTGAGGATTCCAGCCAAACACGAGGTTTTTGGAGGTAAGATTTTAAGGTATGCAAGTTGAGACATTTCTAAACCTATTGGTAGAAGGAAGTGTCTCAAAATAAGGCCTATAATGATGAGTAAACTAAGCTTAAAGTTGAATCTGGAATTTAGGGTTCAAAAGGGAGCCCGAGGAAACCAAGGAACTTCTAAAGAAAAAGGTTCCTACCAAACCAAGGAGAGTGGTAATTTCCTTTAAGTCATAAGCATATCTTTTAGAGTGTATGTATATGCTTATGTTGTGAATGAATAATTAGAATGAGAATGAGATTGTGTGATCGGGATGGTCAGGGGGTCAATAGACCTAGTTCCTGAGTCCTGAGCCGAACCTCATGGGATGTTCAGGGAACCGAGAGGTCTACTTCCTGAGCCTGTGGGAAGTACCTCGTATGGGATGGTCAGAGAGCCAATATACCTAGCTTCTGAGCCCATAAGCGGGGATCTATGTGCACATAGGAAACACAAGAGAGTATGTATTTATGTCTAGTATCAGTTTAACTATCTACTGTGTGTATAAGTAGAGTTGAGAACATACTCATTCAAGGCTTACTTTTGAATGTTAACCTCGTAGTTGTGATATGCTTGTATTATTATGAGTTGAGATAGACTCTAGAAGTTGCTTACCACTCACTGAGCTTCTTGAAGCTCATTCTTTTCTTTCATGTTTTTCTTCCCAGGTAGTGAGAGATAAGGAGTTCTAGGGTGCTGCTAAGGTCAAGGTCAGCCACGCCACAGCCACACTTCCAGTTTAGAATTGTTGATGTAAACTTTGTAGTTAAGTTTGGGAGTTGTATAAACATTTTACTATTTGTAATAAAATAAGTTTAGTTAAACAATTGTTGTTTATATCCTTGGCCTAAAGATTAATGAGTGTAAAGAGTTTTAGATAGGCAGTAGGCATCACAAAAGGTTGGTATCTGACGTCTGTCACGCCTCCCCTCGGGTTTTAAGAGGCGGGCTCGGGAAGGGGTGTGACAGAATGAAGATTAACTTTGTTCTTAATCGAAGGAAGTTGTGGAAATGAAGAACTCTAAAAGAAGTTCTTGCTCATGCTCTTGACTGTGATCACAGGAATCAACCCAAGGTAGAAGTCCCGGATGCTTGAACTTGGGCTCTAAGCTATATATATAGAGCCAAATGCTGACAACTTTGATAATCCCGCTCTGAATCACCTCCATTACTGAAACAGTAAGTGAGAATGCCAGTGTTGCATCATGGTCTGACTGTTTTTCAGAAAGTCTGTTGAGTAGCTTAGACATCACGAGGTATGCGTTCATATTCGTTTCTTCTGCAGGATCAACATATTCCACCCACTCCTCGCGATCATAACTTCTATCATGGCTATAACTCTGTAGTTGTGGCAGTGCATGCGACCAACTTTGCTTCATTGAGATCAACGAATGTGATCAACTCCTGCGTTAACTACAAAATAGACATTTTGACGCAAGATAATGCATGATATGGGGTTAATGGGGATTTTTAGTGCAAATCAACGCAAGTTCATTAATTCAAATTAATTCTTAGCAATATCAACACATGCTTTGCTCATCAACCCTCATTATTCTAAGTAAAAGGCTACAATAGCTTGTATTTCTATAAGCTATCACACCAACAACGAGTTGTACATGATATCAGCTATCAAAACCCAACAAACTCCCACTTGAATTAAAAATTTAGTCAATGGGTTATACATTGTATCAGGATCCAAAAGGCATGAATATTATAAATAAATACAATAAACTAAGGCATTCATATACCCATTATACATCTCCTAATTGCCCTAGATTATATGATGTACATGTCTTGTAGACCTAGACTCTTTAGATGACTCTCAAACACTTTAGTCAAGAGAGAGCCTTTGTAAAAGATCAACAATGGCTACTGCCCCACTATTATGACAGTATAAGGTGATAGGCAAGTCCATATTTGGAACCACTTCCAAATCACTAGGAACTTCCTGAGCCAAACTGCTTTCTTTACTGCTTCACAAGCAACTACATACTTAGGTTCCATAGTGGAATCTGCAATACATCCTTGTTTGATGCTACGCCATACTACAACTCCCACATTCAGGGTAAACAATGATCCTGACGTGGATTTTCTAAAATCCTTGTCTGTTTGGAAATCAGAGTCGGTGTATCCTGTATGGATCAAATCCTTAGCTCCATACACCAGCTTATAATCCCTCGTTCTCCTAAGATACTTGAGGATATTCTTAACCGCATTCCAGTGGTCTAATCCTGGATTGGACTAGTACCTGTTGATTATTAATGTCAATAAGGTACCCTACATCATTCCCAATGAGTAGAATATTGTCCACATAAAGTATTAGAAAATCTACTTTATCGTTGATGATTTTCTTGTAGATACAAGGTTCATCAACTTTTTAAACAAAACCAAAAGAGTATCAAATCTTATATTTCAAGATATGGATGCCTGTTTCAACCCATAAATGGATCAATTCAGCTTGCAAACTTTTTGCTCATGACCTCGGCTTATGAACCCCTCAGGCTGAGACATAAAGATGTTCTTTTCAAGATTGACATTCAAAAAAGTAGTCTTGACATCCATGTGTCATATCTCATAGTCATAATATATGGCTATGGACAAGAGAATTCTTATAAACTTAAGCATAGCAACAAGGGAAAAAGTTTCCTCATAGTCAACCCCTTCCCTCTCGGTATAACCCTTTGCTACAAGTCTAGCTTTGAAGGTATGTACTTTTCCAGCTACATCTCTCTTTCTTTTATAGATCCATTTACATCCTATGAGTTTTACTCCTTCAGGTGGGTCTACAAGATCCCAGACTAAATTGGAGTACGTAGACTCCATTTCAAGGTCCATGGCTTTGACCCAATTGTTCTTATCTACGTCATTTATTACCTGTTTATAGGACAATGAATCCTCAACAACATCATCTGGCATGAAAACCTGAGTTTCGTTTAAACCCAAGTAGTGGTCAGGTTATATCACAATCCTTCCACTACATCGAGGCACTCTCAATGATTGAGAGGGATGAAGCTGATCGAAAGTGTTGGCTTCTTCATTAACTCTTGATGAAGGACCAACTATATCAACAACCCTTGTTGATTCTTCAGTAGCTTCACTTAATACTATTTTGCTTCGTGGTTTATGATCTCTCATGTGGTCATCCTCTAAAAATGTAGTGTTTGTCGATAGAAACACTTTATTTTCTTGAGGGTCATAGAATATACCACCCCCCGTTTCCTTAGGGTAACCAACAAATTGGCATAATCTTGAACGAGGTTCCAACTTCTTAGGATTTGTCACTAACACATGTGCAGAACAACCCCAGATTCTGAAGTAACGTAAACTTGGTTTATACCCCTCCATAACTCGAAAGGTGTTTTAGAAACACTCTTTGAGGGAACATTGTTCAAGATGTGAACTGCAGTCTCTACTACATAACCCTAAAATGAGTTAGGCGCTTGAGCATAGCTCATCATAGAACAAACCATATCTAATTAGGTTCTATTTCTTCTTTCTGATATACCGTTCCGCTGAGGTGTACTAGGTGGTAAGAGTTGGGATTGAATTCCATGTTCTATCATATAGTCCCAGAATTCTAAATCTATGTACTCTCCACCCCGATTAGATCGAAGTGTTTTACGTATCGGATATTGATACTTCCAGATACTTTCTAGATATGTATCTGACACGCGATTTGATGTATCTATTTCTACGCATACTTTTTCTTAAAGAAAAAGACAAACAACTCATCTAATCATTCCCAATCTAAAACTAGGCAACCTAATTAAAAAGCTCACTACTCGAGTCCAAAACTAAAAGGAAATAATAAATAAATAATGGACCAAACCCTACACTAGAATCATCTAATCTCCATCTTCACATTTGAGTTCCCACAAAGTCCACCAAAATATAAACCATTTGGATATCTTCAACAATTAAACGAATAAGTTATTCGTTTATCTTCATACTTCTCCCTCTAATCTTCTTCTTCTTCTTTGTAATATGAGTAACTTTTTTATTGCATTTTATTAACTATTGTACTTCAACATCTTAGATATTACTTTTTTTGTATTGTATTTCAGTGTCTGTATTCTATTTTGTGCTTTTATTATTAACTTGTATGCTAAATTTATCTATATCCTAGATTTTCTTAAAGAAAAGAAAATGTATCTTCAATGTATCAGTATCCTCTTTTTTTAGAAATATATATATATTAAAAAATATATAAAAAATGACACAACCTTAGACGTATCCATATCTTAGTTTTTTAGATATTGACGAATCGGCGTATCCGATCGTATCCGTATCGTGTAGTCGTATCTATGTCTGTGCTTCGTAGCTTATAGACAATTATGTTATAGATTTAATTTTTATTTAATCCAATTTAATCTTTAAAAGGAAATTAAAAGATTAAACCTATTTCTAATCTCATTTGACATATTATTAACATAGGTCTAAGTGAAATCAATTGTAAACCATTTAAAATTAATTTACCCTATGTTTGCATGCAACTCTTGATTATAGATTTTAATTCTAATTTCATTAGATTTATAAAAATTATAAAGTTAATGAAACATTAATGCAGGGATTAAAATCCCACGCAGTGGAAAACAACAAATCTAACTTTAATTTAATATCAAACAAAATTAGCATTGGAAAATAAACCTAGGCTAAACATATACGTTAGAAAAAAAGGGAATTCATACCTTGAAAAGGGAACTTGTTGGATATCACGACACCTCCAAGAATCCTTCACTGGTAATCTCTCATAGATCTGACGAGGCAGGATTGTGGGATCTCCTATTCTTGATCTTGGATTAAGGGAGAATAATGGGAAAAAATCTGAAAGAAAGATCTTTTTTTTTTGTTAACACACTAATTCTCAGAGATCTGAGCCTCTTCTATGAGAGTCAGAGGGGGAGGGAAAAAACTTAGGGAGAAGACTCCCTCTCCCCTTGAAAAACGTAACTTTACAATTTTTTTATTCAATTTATTATTAATATAATTATTAATTAAAATAAACAAATCTAATTTTAGTTTATTTTAATTAATTAAATAATAACAAATACATATTTAATTTAACTAAATAAATTAAATCGAATTTAATTTATAAAATATTAAATCAAATAATTATTAATTAATTTAATTAATTAATAATAATTAAATATCTTCTATATTTAATTAAATATGTATTAGAATCATATTCTAATACATCCATCTCACATAACCTATAGTTTTAATTCAATTAATTTAATTAAATCATATTTGATTAAATATAATTAAACTAAAATAATTAATTCTCCAATTAATTAATCATTAAATTAAATATCACATATTTAATTTAATCTTATAATTGAATCACATTCAATTATCTTTTTCTCAAATAATCTATAGTTTTAATGTGCATCTTATGCACATTATTTTTAACCTATAGTTTTAATATGAAATTAATCCATATTATATTTAATATTTGAAATCCTTCAAATATATAATTCTCCCATAAATTAATTTTTAAATCAAATTTAAAAATAAATTTATATCATAAAGTTTAATTAAATTATAAACTTTATATTATAATGTATCAACATACATTATATTATTTTTCCCTAGTTAATTTGAACAATTCAAATTACTTTGATTTCCTCAATACCCTTGAATTAGCTACCACTGGGCCTAATGGACCTACAAATCAGAAGCTCCAACGATATGAGATCAATTGGCTAAACTCATTAACTGAGTTAATCATTATTCGTTAACTGTGGATACACTTCACTATAGACTCACAATTGTACTCTTCTCACTATAGATATATTACTGTGTCCACTAATATAGACCAATAACAGCAAGTTAGTCCTTCACGAGTGTTCGTAACACCAGTTGGGTCAAAATTACCGTTTTACCCCTAGGTTAATTCTACATTCTTAAGTACCAGTACTCCTCTAATGAGCAACCTGTTTGTGGTCCAACCAACAAACAAAAATCCTCTCGAGCCAATGAGAGGGCAGGGTCCTATGTTCAAGACCTGGAAACACCACTTAAGGGAACACTTATCTACTTTCCTAAAGCAGAAAAGGAGTGAATTCTATCTTATAAAATTACGTTCCCAGCTACCCACTCGATTTTTTCCCTAAAATGGCAGGCCTATTGAGTCGGCGAACCAACCACTCTCACCCATACAAATCAAAGGACAATTCCTCGTGAACAGGAGTTCATAACTCACTCAGGATTGAGACTAAGTTGCCTAGGTCATCCTAGTGAAATAGAAACCTAACTAGTCAACGGTGTTACAGCTAGGGGTTACTATTTCGCGGTCCAGTCTCATGCAAACTCATTGCATGGGATACCCCCACTCACATGTCTCCTACACGAACACGTTGAATCATTGTATTTGTATCAAATACAAAGTAGGTCGTATCCATAGTATTATAGGATAAATACCCAACCTTATCCTTATATTATAGACCCTTTAGGTTGTATCTTGAACAGTGATCTCCGTATGTCTCCACATACAACTCAAGACTCATACAACAACCCAATATGTTAGTTTATTGGATTAGAGTTATTTAGGCATAATTAACATAATATAAACAATAATGCTTTATTGAAAAAACATCAATAATAATTTATTAATGAACAGTCAACAGTTGCATTTACTATCTATGAGTTTTAGGGCATAAAACCCAACAATTAGAACCTATGTCATGGATCTAATGACATACATCAAAATATAACAATTATATTTTTCTAATGTAATGTCATGCTTCATGCATCTCCATTTTTATTACATTATACATAATGATTATATTATAAAGTAATGAAAGAAATAACATACATCCATCATCCACAACTATATATTATAACAATAATATAATATGATACACAGATATGTTATTAATACATGCATTCATATAATATAATAATTACATTAAATATGATGCATGAGCATGCTTAATTAAATCATGCACCTATATAATGTAACACTTATATTAAAATTGATGCATTATATAATGTTTATCCTATGGTGGAAATTTATACTTTATGGCATACACTATGCGTTATAATTAAATTAAATCATACATCACATTATAAAATAATCAAAGCAACAATGGACCAAAAATTGGCATCCTAAACCTTTAATTAAATTAATATAATCCTTATATTAATTTAATTAATGAAAATACAAATAAATAACTAATATTACAAATTAACTTAAATAATACAAAAAAACTACCATCAACTACCGCTAAGGAAGACTCAAACCCACGTCTGGAACTGCAACCGTGTGCACGTGAACGATTTCAAAGTGTAAAGACGCTTTATACCAGCGTCATTACACTAGCTTTTAAGTTGTTGCAGCATAGCCCCTCGTTGGACATAGCGTTGCTACAATTTGCATCAGCTCACAACGCTGCTACCGAGTGTAGCTACGTTGGGCATTCTGCCTTACAGCGTAATGCAAACATTGTTACGTGTGCGTTACGATCTAGGATAGAATGTTTCCTCTGCTTTGATCCTTCATCCTTTTTGCTCCGTTCTTGCTCCAAATTTCTTTAAATTGAGGTTTGAATCTTGGTAAACTCTTCAACACGAACGACATAGACTTACAAACTCAATTGCAAGAAATTAAATGTCCAAAAACATCGGGCCTTACAAATCGAATTGAAACAAAGAAATAAAATATACCAATTTTTTAAACATCCATGTGCAAAACCATTACACATTCACAATGCAGAACTTAAATCCCACCATAACTCAAAATTAAAGTAAGAAAACAAAATCAGAGACAGAATTTGGCTCTGATACCAATTGTTAGGTTATATGTTCTAAAACTCGCAGTTTGTAAAATGATAAACATTTTCTATAGTCAATAAACTTGTTATTGATTTTATAAATTATATACATGAAAGCCTAAATCCAATAAACTAAGATCCATGACTATTACATGAGTACTTGATCTTTATATGAAGACATAAGAGTGGATTAGGTTCGAGTAAATAATCAAAATGATCTATAATATATGAATAAGGTTGGTACCTTATTCTGGTAAAACTATTGGATGTAGCCTACTCTATAGCTGTTACAAAGAGTTGTAAAGTGCTACATACGAAGTGATCCTAATTCATACATGTTATGACGTGAGGAGTGGGGGCGTCCTATGCAATGAGTTTGCATAAGATTGAACCAAGAAATAAGTCACTCTTACTTTATAACGTTGTTTACTATATAAGACTGACTATTTCACTTAGATGACCTAGGTAACTCGATCTTAATCCTAAGCTAACTATAAACTCTTATTTATTCGGGATTATCTTTAGATTTGCATAGGTGAGGGTTAGCTCAACAGCGTCGGCTCAATAAGCCTCCCATTTCAGAGGTAAGACCTAATAGATAGCTGGGGACATAGGGTGCAAGATGGAATTCACGCCTACCCAATTTAAGGATAGGAGAAAGATTGTTCTCTCAAGTACTGAATCCATGTCTTGAACAAGGGGCCTCACCTTCCCACTAGACTGAAAGAATTTTGGTTTAGTGATTGAATCACAAACCAATAGTTCATTAAAGGATCAGTAGGAACTTGAGAACAAGAAGTAATCCTAAGGGTAAAAAAGATATTTGACCCAACCATTATTACGAAGAACCTGTGAAGGGTCGACTTACTAATTATGGTTAAATCATGTGGACATAATATATCTATAGTGAGGGGAGGCCAACTATGGGCTTTAATGGAGTGACCCATTAGTTAACGAATGAGGATTAATTTGGTCTAATGAGTTTAGCCAATTAATCTCAGATCGTTGGAGCCCATGATCTGTAGGTCCGCGAGGTCCCCCTACTAGCTCTAAATGGATTAGCTCTAGAGTAGTGTGATAAGTTAATTTGAAACGTTCAAATTAGAATTAAGGGAATTAATAATTATAATGAGATATAATTACATGTTTAATTTTGAGAATTAAACTGAATAGGAGAATTAATATTTAAATATGATTTAAATATGTGAAGATGGATTTGTGTAAAAATTAATTTAATATTTGATATTAAATTAATTCGAATTATTTAAATTATTTAAATAATTATTTATTAATTTTATTAGAAAAATAATTTTTGAAATTAATTTTGTAAAATTAATAATTTTTCCAATTTCATAAATGAAATTTATTTTTGAAATCAATTTGAAAAGTTGGAAAAAATGAAAAACACATAAATGAAATTTTTGGTTATTCCATTATCACCTTCATTAGTTGGTCACACAAAATCCATTCATTTGCCTTCAATTACTCCAAGCATGAACTGCATCTCTGAAACGTGGAAAATGGAGTAAATACATATGCGTTTATTGTTCGTTCTCCATGTGTCGTTGGTCATGCGTTGGACTAAGGGATATGCAATATGCGTCTAAGAATCTATGTGATGACCATACGTTCCTGCCACAAGTTTTCTTACCCTCTCGCCAAGTATAACGAGATCGCAAATTTCTCGGGTGATCCGAGGTCGAACTCAGGGACTTGTAGCTAAATGTTATGAAGTAATGTGTTACGGCGAAGAATAAAAGAATTTGAAGGTTACGGGCTATGCGCTACTCCTACTCCTAACTAAATAGATTAGGCAGTGGAAGTATGACTATGAGAGATAGAGACACGGTAACTATTAACGCGTAATAAGATGCATGGAAAAATAGATAAAATGGCGGGGATGACTTCACTACATCAATAAGCTTGATCGTAAGAGTAACCTCAACCAACGCAAGCTATGCGATTATGCTATACACACTTGACGAAGATGCATGCGATGCATATGCGATAGTGTCGATAGAACTTATGTCTAAGTCTCTATTCTTGCTCACGTGCTCCCACACATAAACAAGGTGATCGCATACCACCGTATCCTACTTCTGGACGCATGCGATGTGACCGCATACTTTCATATCCTATCTATAGGTGCATAGGCTGTGTAATAGCAAACAGAACTTATTTCTAAGCCTCTATTCTTGCTTATGCGATCCAATCTGACTCTCTTAGGCCTAGATTTGGTTTTTAGACTACTCTCTCAAGTATGCCCAAATGATGAATGATGCGATCATAAGACAAGGAAATCACATAAAGCATGGTTGACATAAGATTATTCCTATCTCTAGGAACACTACTTACTTTGCTTAATGCATTCAACTACTTACCCTCTCGGGCAGTTAGTCGCTGCTGATCAGCTCATAGACAAGCATTGCTACAGCCTCACACTAAGCAAATAAGATTTTCTCACAACACTCGCACAACGTACACCTCTCGGTGGTTTGCTACATGTTTCATATGTCTATGTTGCATGATTAAGTATGCGATACTCTAGCAATCTTACTTAGTCGTTGCAACAAAAGTAAAGGATGATAAGAAGAGATAAATGAAGATGGAATTGAAGGAAGTAGAGAAATGTATTGATCACAAAATGTATTAATCTCTTAAGCCACAATGTAATACAATACAGAGATAGAAGAGATGTAGAGGGCCAGATGGCAATATCTTGCTTCCATCAGATGTGTGTCAAGGTTGTCGGTGGTGCCATGGATGGGCGATGGAGTAGTATCTCTTGAGATCTATCTCCGACAAGGCTCCGTTCGTCACTCGGAATGGTTGAAGGAATGAAGAACTCTCAAGAATATCTTCTCACGCTTTCATCTAGATCACAAGGATCTGCCCTAAGACAGAAGCTCGGATGATTTCAAATTGTGCTCTAAGGCTTCTATTTATAGAGCTCGATCGTCGATAGCATTAATGTTCCTTCTCTGAAATTCTGCAGCTAACGGCTTGATGAACCTGCTCTGAATCTCTACTACTAACAGCGTGGTAGGTGAAATGTCAACATCACCTTTTGATACTTCTAAGGTATGCGTTCATGCTTGGTTTATGAAATATCATCACATTCCACCACCCTTGCGTTCATCCCTCTATTATGTTTATCACACTATAGCCGCAACCTCTATGCGATGGACACATGCAGTTAATGGCCGCAACATCTATGCATCGAACGTATGCGATCGTCTTTTGTGATGGTGAGAATCATTGCATGCGATCGATTCCTACGTTAGCTACAAAAATAGACAATTGGATGCAAAATAATGCATAATAGTGGTTTAGCCGGGATTTTCATTGCTGATCGATGCAAGCTCAATTTCTCATGAATTCTTAGTATAATCGCTGCATATTCTTCTTATCAGCCCCTGTAATTCTAACTAAAATGCCTATATAACGTACATTTCTACCCGTCATCAACCTCATGCAGCTATCTTCCTTGCATGATGGACTGCAATATATTGAAGAGATTGGAGTGATTTTGAGGCATGCAATCGATAGAATTTTAGTTGAAAATTCGTGGTGAAGAAGGTGTTTTTCAACTAGATTGCTACTGTGAGCACTTCTAAAAAATTCCTTGATTCAAGCTTGTTTTGAGTCCCACAACTCAATCTAGAGCACCAAGAGAATAATAGGGAAGATCTTAAGGTGGTCTGCAACAAGATTTGGAGAAGTTTGCAGCTGGAGATCGAACCTTGAAGAAGTTCTACAAAGGTATGTCATGAAACCCACTTGTTTCTGCAAGAGCATGCTTTATATTTTGCCAAAGTTAATGAATTTTAGTGCTTAATGATCCTTGTTGCTTCTGCTGTTGCTGATACAATCCTATAGTGTGAAGGATCGACTTACTGATTATGGTTAAATCATGTGGACACAAATATATCTATAATGAGGAGAGTGCAATTATCGAGCTATAGTGATGTGACTCGATAGTTAATCAATACTGATTAGTTTGGTCTAAAGAGTTTTAGCCAATTAATCTTAAATCGTTGGAGCTCATGATCTGTAGCTCCATAAGGTCCTTTTACTAGCTCATAAAACATGAACACCTTGAATTATTAAATGAAGTGAATTTGAAATAATATCAATTTGAATTGTTCAAATTTCAATTTGAAAATGTCCAAATTGAAATTAGAATTTGTATAATTATATTCGATATGATAAACATTTAATTTGTTGAAATTAAACGTAATTGGAGTGTTAATTATATTTAAATATTGATTTAAATATTAATTACATGAATATGATTCATGTTTAAAATTAGGTGTGTGATTAATTTAATATTTGATATTAAATTATATTAATTAATTAAATATGTTTAATTAATTAAAAATCAAATTAATTTCCAATTTTAATCCAATTTAAGAAATTGGATTTTGTTTTTTAAAATTTGATTAATTATGAATTAATCAAATAAGAATTTAGTTAATTAAATAATTAATTAAAATTTGAATTTAAAATTTGAAAATTTGAAAATTAAAGCCTAAATGGGTTTTTCCCACAAAACACCTAAGCATGAGGTGTTCTTCATTCAATCAAACACAATTCCACTTCCATCTTCAAGCAGCTGCTGGCAATGTTGTTGCTAGTGAGTGTCTGCATGATGAAGAGTGATAAAACACATAGAATTGAAGAAGACGGATGAGAATTTAAAGCTGGAAAAAATGTTTTCTGCATCATCTTCTTCTCCCTCTCAAACCTAGAAAAGTAACCTCACAAATTCACTTAAATTCGAGTTCCACGACTCAAATCCAAGGCTGAGAATAGTAGAGAAGATCTCTTGGCAGTTCATTATCTATCTAAAGCTGAATTCGAGTGAATAACAGCTTGAATTTGGAAGAATTCATCAAAGGTATGTTTATTTAAAACCCACTTGTGATTTTCTGCAAAAACATGCTTTAGTACTCAAATTAAATGTAATTTAAGTACTTATTGATTCTGTTTGCTTCTGTTGCATGCTAGTATATCCTATCAATTGGTATCAGAGCGTGATTTAAGCATTCAATTAAGGTTAATTTGAGCTTTGGTGGGTGAATTTCTGAAATTGCATGTTTATGGACTAATATGGATGTTTTTCAGTTTTGGCATTAGATTTCTCTTTGATTTCCAAGTTAAATTTGTAATTGGCTTTTGATTGATGAACTTATATGTGTGCTCTACAATATGTAATTTATTTGGAGTCATTAGAGTCCAAATTAGGTTGTAATTTGGAGATTGAAGCAAGCGAAGTCCTGAAGCAGTTGTTGGAGGATGCCTTCTGCATAGGTAGCGTTGCAATGCTGCGCTTGGGCGTTGCAATACTGTTTATGATGAAGCCCGCAACTTTGCAACACTAGGATGAGCATTGCGGCGCCATTCATCCCAACCACGCAATGCGCGATTCGAGCCGGTTCAAATGAAAGAGTTCTGGTTCGACTGGTTCAGCCCTAATCTGGTCCGGTTCAACCATATTTGGATCGGTTCAACCCATTTTGATGCCTTTGAGGCCCGGTTCGAGCGGTTCAAGTCTGGTTCAGGTCGGTTCGAGTGGTTCTACACTAACTTGAAGCTGTGTTTTGGACCTATTTTGTAATAAACTAGTTATTTCTGCTTTCTTAGGATGCCAAAATTGAACCATATCAGGAAGTTATATGGGACGTCTATGACGATGATGAGGATGGCTCAGAAGATCTAATCCCCCTTGGAGAGCTTGCCACCTTTTCCATGACAGAGCCAGTAGGTATGCCCTTATGTCCTAATGATGAATCTTCTGACAAAATGCTTTTGTTTTGCAGGCACCTAAATTGGAACTGAAAGAGCTTCCAGACCACCTAAAGTACGCCTATCTAGGGGAAGCTAAAACCTTGCCTGTTATTATTTCTAAGAACCTGACTGAGGAACAAGAGAAGCAACTTGTTGAGGTATTACAGAAATATAAGCTGGCCATTGGATGGACATTGGTCGACATTAAAGGTATTAGCCCCGTTGTGTGAATGCATCAAATCTCTTTGAAAGATGGAGCCAAGCCTTGTCACAGCCCCAACGACATCTGAATCTTATCTTGAATGAGGTAGTCATGAAAGAGATCTTCAAACTCTTGGATGTAGGTATTATTTATCCTATCCCTGATAACGAGTGGGTCAGTCTTATTCATGTAGTGCCTAAGAGAACAGGTATTACTGTGGTTAAAAATGATGAGGGTAGTTTGATTCTTGTTAGAGTCCAGAATGGGTGGAGGATGTGTATAGATTTCAAGAAATTAAATGTTGTAACTAGAAAAGGTCACTTCTCTATTCCCTTTATTGACTAGATGCTGGAAAGGCTTGCTAGAAAGCCCTTTTTTTGTTTTCTCGATGGTTCTTTGGGTTTCTATTAGATCCCAATAAATCAAGAGAACCAACAGAAGATGACATTTACATGTCCCTATGGCACCTTTGCCTTCAGGAGAATGCCATTTGGACTGTGTAACACTCCTGGCACCTTTCAGCGTTGTATGATATCCATATTTTCTGAGTATATTGAAAAATGCATGGAGGTTTTTATGCATGACTTTATTGTATATGGAGATTCATTTTCTGATTGCTTGTCTAATTTGTCTAGGGTGCTAGAAAGATGCATTGAGTCTAACCTTGTTCTGAATTTTGAAAAGTGTTATTTCATGGCCTCATGTGGCATAGTTTTAGGATGCATAGTATCTGAGCATGACATAAAGGTAGATCCTACTAAGATTGATGTTAATGCTAAGCTCCTTTACTCCATAAATGTGAGGGAGGTCATTCGTTTCTTGGTCATGCAGGTTTTTATCGCAGATTCATTAAAGATTTCAGTAAGATTGCTCAGCCAATGACCTCTCTTCTTCAAAAGAACGTGGCCTTTGATTTCAATGAGGAATGCAAGAAAAGATTTAATGTGCTAAAGAATGCCTTGTCATGCACTCTGGTTATTTAGGCTCTTCGTTGGGACCTTCCCTTCGAGATCATGTGCGATGCGAGTAACTATGCTATGGGAGCAGTGTTGAGGCAGAAGATCGATAAGAAACATCATGTCATCTAATATGCTTCGAAGACCCTCAACCCAGCTCAATGCAACTACACCACGATGGAGAAGAAGTTTTTAACTGTTATTTTTTCTTTAGAACAATTTCGCTCTTATATTTTGGGATCTGAAATTATTGTTTTTTCTAACCATGTAGCTCTGTGCTGCCTGATGTCAAAGAAGGAGTCCAAGCCCAGATTGCTGAGGTAGGTTCTTCTCCTTCAGGAGTTCAACCTGAAACTTCAAGACAGAAAAGGATGCAAGAATGTCGTTGCCGATCACCTGAGTAAGATTGTAGCAGAGGGAGGTTGTGTCAGTTCTGATGGAGAAAGATTGTAGTAGAGGGAGGTTGCGTCAGTTCTGATGGAGACTTTGCTGACCACACTTTGATACAAGCAGATGGTATTTCTATGACTCCCAGGAACGTTGACATTGTGAATTACTTGACCACTAGTAAGTTCCCTCATGAGATGAATAAACATAGGTAAGATAAAATTAAAAGTGAGTCAAAATATTATGTTTGGGAGGATCATGATCTATGGAAGTTTTGTTCAGACCAGGTAGTTAGGAGGTGTGTCCCTAATGATGTGTCCTTTTTTGTTCTTGAATTTTTTCATAAGCATGCATGTGGAGGGCACTTCAGTCCCAAGAGAAACGCCAAGAAAGTCTTAGATTCTAGTCTATATTGGGACACATCATTTAGGGATACATATTTTGTTTGCAAAACTTGTGAGCAGTGTTTGAAATCTGGAGGGTTGTCCCATAGGAATGAGATGCCACAATTTCCTATACTTTTTTGTGAGATATTTGATATTTGGGGGGATTGACTTTATAGGACATTTTCCTTCTTTTTGTGGGTACAAATATATTTTATTGACAGTGGACTATATTTCCAAATGGGTGGAACCAAAGGCCACAGTTACTGATGATGCTAAAGTGGTTGCAGATTTTTTGAAGACTAACATTCTTAGTAGGTTTGGCTTCCCTAAAGCAATCATCAGCGATCAGGGATCACACTTTTGCAATAGATTCATTGCATCCTTGTTGAAGAAGTATGGTGCCCAACATCGTATTACCACCCCATACCACCTTCAGAGTAATAGGCACGCAGAGGTGTCCAACAGGGAAGTAAAGACAATTTTGGAAAAGGTGGTCAACCTAGGAAGAAAGGATTGGAGCCTCTTATTAGATTGTCCCCCCACTAGATGGTTTATGGTAACACCTACCATCTTCTAGTTGAAATCTAGGACAGAGCTTATTGGGCAATCAAGAAGTGCAACTAGGACTTAGAGGCAGTTGGGGAGGCTAGATTTTTACAGCTTCAAGAGTTAGAAGAGCTGAGGTTAGAATGTTTTGATAATTCCTTGATTTATAAGAAAAGAGCGAAGGACCTTCATGATAAGATGCTTGCACCCAAGTTGTTTCAGGTAGGACAAAAGGTACTTCTTTATAACTCTCGATTGAAATTTATGCCTGGTAAACTCCGGTCCAAGTTGTGTTGGGATTGATGTCTTAATTCTCCCGGAGTCTCGTTGTTTGTAATGACACATTGTTTTATGAATAAAACAACTGCTATGTCATTCTGACATTTACTCATATCCAATAAACAAAGCTCCATGGTTATCTTATGTAAACTTAAGCATGTATATGTGATATACAAGTGGATCATGCCTTAAGTGATAACTTAGATAGGTCTGTAATATAAGGATTAAGGTGGGATACCAGATCCTAGTGACACTACAAATACAACCCGCTTTGTAGAGGTTTGCAAGTGTTGTAAACTACTACAAATGGTAGATCCTAACCATTTATGTGAAGACGTGCGAGCGGGGGTGTCCTATACAAAGAGTTTGTATAAGACCAAACCATGAGATGACTAGACTCTATATATAATGTCGTTGATACTAGAGACTTATATCTCACCTTAACGACCATAGGTGACACGACCTCAATCTTGAGTGTTTTGGGAACTCCTGTCTTTGAGGGCGGTCCTTTGATTAGTATGGGTGAGAGTGGTCAGATTGCCAACTCAACATGCCTACCTTTTTGGGGACTTGTCTGATCTGGGAGCTAGGAACTCAATACACAAGATGGAATTCACTCCTTTTTCGAAGCAGGGATAAGTAGAGATTGCTCCGTTAAGGGCTGATTTCAGGGCTTGAACATAGTGGCCACAACTTCTCTTGGGAAGAGAGGACTCAGTCATAGTAGGACTATGACATATGTTCATTAGAGGATTCAGTGGTACTTAAGGAGTTAGATGTAACTACAGGGGCATAACAGTTATTGGTCGAGCTGTACTTACGAGTGATCTGTGAAGGGTTGTCACACTGTTGATTGGTTAAAATGGACACATAATATATCTGTGGTAAGGTGAGTTTAGCTGTTGGTCTTTAGTGGAGTGCCTGGTAGTTAACGGATGGTGGATCCCATGACTAAAGAGTTTAGTCAGTTATTCACGTACCATTGAAGCTTCGAGCTACAGGTCCATAAGGTCCCCTTGGTAGCTCAATGGATTCAGTTGAGGATCCATTCATGGTGTTGATTTGAAATTTTCAAATTGACAAGAGGTAATGCAATTTTATATTATATGATCGGTATGATGTATGAGATACATCTAGTGGAGGACTAATGTAAATAAGATTTATCCAGTAACTACATAAATGTTATCCAGTAACAAATACCGTTTCTTGTCCAAAAATAACTTAAGCCTGACTATAGCAATAGTTGAAACGACCTCACCAGTATTGACTCTAAAAGTCAACTCTCAAGCATCTAACTTTTTCTAGGAACTAAATCCTTGATAGGAAGAACTTATGTGGTTAGTAGCACCTGAATCAAGTATCCAGACAGAATCATCATTCTCTACCAAACACGTCTCCAAGATAAATCAATTACATTTATCGTCTTTAGATTTTTTCCTTTTCTAGAGAGTGGTGGGATCAGTATCAGAACCTATATAAGCTCCAAGTTTCATTTTAGAGGACATTCCTCGTCGATGAACTTCATCAGAGTCAGCAATAATTCTTTTCTCTTTTAGTCCCTTGACATTCAAGAAGGACTGGAGATTATCTTGGCAATTGACACCGTTGGTTTTATTGTAATCAATCCCATTTTGCTCAAAAAATGAGAACTTACGTTCAAACAATTCTTGCAACGAGTCCATTATCTCACATGCAATGACCATGTTCTCAACCCTTTTGGCCAATGCATCAAGTATGCTTGCCAAAATGTGAAGTCGGGTCATTAGATTAGCCTTCATCCACACCTCATATGCATTACGAACATGTCGCGATGCTTCAGAGTTTGGGACTTGAGGATGCTCCTCAAACATGACAAACTCGAGGTCGTTTACCACGTAATATGTTTTAATAGATTCTTTCCAACGTATGAAATCAGTCAAATTAGAAAAGACAACTAACGAAAAATCAAGCATTGACATGTTGCTGAAAAAACAAACATATTGATATATGTTAGATTTTAACAATTACTCTTTTAAAAAAAATCCAATCTGGTTTAACAAAATCTAAATGAACCCCATAACACATCTAGTTTTGCAATGACGTTTCAGTGGTTTAGGACAAAAGCCACCGAAGGGTAGTCAATTTATCCCTCCTCTGAATTGGGTCACTCTTAACCAATCATTACACCAGAACAACTTTTGTTCCTATAATGACTAGCCATCATTGATTTAGTCAAGAAATCATTAACTTGCTTAACAATTTCCCGGAAGTGTGATCCTCCATTTTAGATCCTAGAGTTCCACCCCAAGCAGCCAATCTGAAGGGAAAAAATTTGATTGGAGCAAAAACTAAAGCGATCCTATCCATTTCTGGATTTCGCCTTGATATTGACCAATTGCACAAACCATCTGAAGGGGGACGCTCCCAGGATGCCTCGAGGTCGTGCAAGAAGGTCTCACGATTCAAACCAATGAAGGAGACCGCAGGACATGTTGACTCACATCCTTCTCCCACTTACTATAAATACTCTATCCGTTCACCTTGATATTGACCCATGCAAACACCGTCCAAATGAGGACGCTTCCAGGGCGTAACGACGCCAAGCATGAATCTCACGGCGTGACCATTTGGGGAGAAAGGTGAGTGGAACTGACATATCATATATATCTTTTCCTTCCACTGAGTATTTTAAGAACCTAGGGTTTGGTTTACTTTAAAAAATACGACTAATTATTTTTACTAAGTGACTGTTTAGGTTTGCCCAAATGTAACTCTTACTTTGGAAAGTTAAACAACTTTTGATCAACATTCATTAAAATCTTTAACGAACATATAATCAATTGTTGCATGCTTGTAACAAATCTATCTAATTCACCTTTCCAGGTAGGTTCCCAAGTAGGGGTATTCCGTTTCCGTCAGCTTAAATACCCTAGCCTAGCCAGAACACGCCTTAGACAAAAGGTCCCTTATAGATAGATTTATTACAAATTTAATCTTTTATTCAAATCAATTTAATCCTATTAAACCGATTCAAAAGATTAGACTTAGGTATCTAATCTCATTAGAACCATGATCTTAGGTCTATCTCAATCAAATTTTAAAACTCTTTTAAAACATGATTAAACCTAAGTTTTCATGCAACTCTTGGTTATTAATTTTAATTCTAATTTCATTAATTATAACACTTATAAAAAATGAAACAATCAAAATCAACCACAATGCAAAGCTAGACACCCATAAGGCATTTATAACTCTTATAAATAAACCTAAGTGTCATGCTCCATGCATTGTTCATTCATTACTACTTTATATAACTCTTATATAACTAAGTAATGAACCAAGCATACATGCTCTCATATACCCTTATACTATAACACTTATAATAAAAAGATGATGCATGAATATGTTTAATGCATGCATAAATATGACTCTTATATTATATGATGCATGTGTTGGGATTGGTGTCCTAATTCTCCTGGTAGTATCGTAGTTTGTAAACATCTTGTTATTAATAAAATAAATGTTATTTTATAAGCATTTACTCAAATCCAATAAACTAATATCCGTGGTTATTTCATGTAACTTAAGCATGTATATGGAGACATACAAGTGGATCATGCCTTAAGTAATAACCTAAATGGTCTGTAGTAGATGGATAAAGGAGGGATACCTTATTCTATTGACACTACGGATATGACCCGCTTTCTAGATGTTACAAGTGTTGTAAAGTGCTACAATGGTCCGATCTTGACCATTCATGTGGAGACATGCGAGCGAGGTATCCTATACAAAGAGTTTGTATAATATCGGATCACGAGATGATTAGTCTCTTTATATAACGACGTTGATAATTGAGACTTACATTTCACTAAAATGACCATAGGTGATATGACCTTAATCCTAAGTGAGTTGGGAACTCTTGCCTATGAGGGCGGTTCTTTGATTTGTATAGGTGAGAGTGGCCAGATTGCCAACTCACCAAGCCTACCATTTTGGGTATTTGTCTGATTGAGGAGCTGGGAACTCAGCTACACAAGACGGAATTCACTCCTTCTTCGAAGCAAGGGTATGTAGATAAATTGCTCCATTAAGGACTGATTCCGGGTTTTGAACATAGTGGCCACACCCTCTCATGAACTGAAAGGACTTAGTCATAGTAGGACTATGATTTATTATTCATTAGAGGAATCAATGGTACTTAAGGAGTTAGATATAACTACACGCGGCAAAACGGTGAATTGGTCCAGTTGTACTTATGAACGATTTGTGAAGGGTCATCACACTGTTGATTGGTCATATGGACACAGAAATATATCTGTAATGCGAAAAGTGCAGTTGTCGGCCTTTTAGTGGAGTGACCAACAGTTAACGGATGGTGGATCTCGTGATTAAAGAGTTTAATAAGTTATTCACGTACCGTTAGAGCTTCAAGCTACAAGTCCATGAGGTCCCCTTAGTAGCTCAATGGGTTCAAGTTGAGAATCAGATTTTGGGTTAATTTGAAGTATTCAAATTAACAAAAGGAAATTCAATTATACGTCATATAATTGATATGATGTATTAGATACATTAATTGGAGGAATTAATATAAATATGATTTATATTAAATACCATAAAATAGAAAAAGAACTATAGTATATATGTTTCATATGATGAAATATTAAAACTATAGGTTATAAATATAATATGATAAGTTGGTTATTATATTTATTTATAACATATTAATTAGATGATAATTAATTATTCTTTTTCTCTAATAACCGAATTGAGTGAGATGTTATTAGTAGTTTTATGGTAATGGTGAGATAAAAAGGAAAATGGTTTTCCAAAATTCAGTTGATGATACATTCAGAATAATCTCATAAAAAGGCTATCAAGTAAAAGGTTTTAATAGACGATAGCATAGAGAGCATACACGACCGAGTTATGAGTTTACTATACTATAGTTACTTGTTTACTCGTTGCTACACGATCGAGTAGCAAAGTCTATACGATAGGCTTCGTCTTTCTGAACGATCGAGTATTTCCTCTATACAATAGACAACATTTATCTCCCATTTACTCGTGTAGAAATATACCAGCATGCAGTAGAAGCAACAAGGATAAATAAGCATTCTAATTTATTAATTTTGGCTATAGCTAAAGCATGCTCATAAAATAATAAGAGGGTTTGAAGAAATACCTTTGTAGAACCTTTAGAATCTCGATTCTTAGTTGCAAACTTCTCCAAATCTCGTTGTGGACCACCTCAAGATCTTCCCAACTATTCTCTTGGAGCTTTAGATTGAGTTTTGGGACTCAAAATAAGCTTGAATGAAGGGAACTTGGAGAAAAACTCACAGCAACAACCCACTTGAAGAACAACTTCTTTAATTCGAATTTTTCAGCAAAAACTCTATTGTTGCATGCCTCAATTTCACTTCCATTGTCTCTATTTATTGAAGGACTTTCATGCAAAGAAGATGGTTGGATGAGATGCAGCTCATGCTTCGAATATTGAGGCCAAACTTAAATGGGATTAGTGTGAGCTAGTTCATGATGGTGGAGAAATCCCATTTCTTAAATTTGTGTTCTTTCCAAATTTTCCAAGAATTTCCAAAATCCATTTTAATTTGAGAATTGAAAATTTTATTAATTTCATAAATTAATTTTTCTAAATAAAATTAATAAATAATCAATTAAATAATTTAATTAATTCTAATTAATTTAATATCAAATATTAAATTAATTTTACACAAATTCCACCTTCATGAATTTAATATTTAAATCATATTTAAATATTAATTAATTCTCCAATTTCATTTAATTCTTAAATTAAACGTGTAATTATATCTCATATAATTACTAATTTCCTTAATTCTAATTTGAACGTTTCAAATTAACTTATCACGCTACTCTAAAGTTAATCCATTTATAAGCTAGTAGGGGGACCTCACGGACCTACAGATCATGAGCTCCAATGATCCGAGATTAATTGGCTAAACTCATTACACTAAATTAACCCTCATTCGTTAACTAATGGATCACTCAATTAAAGCCCATAGTTTCACTCCCTCATTGTAGATATATTATGTCCACTCGATATAACCATGATTAGTAAGTTAATCTTTCACAGGTTGTTCATAATAACGGTTGGGTCAAATGTCTGTTTTACCCCCAAAATTACCTCTTGTTCCTTAAGTCCCACTGATCCTCTAATGAACAATTGATTTGTGATCCAATCAACAAACCGAGTCCCTTCTGGGCCAATGACAGGGTGAGGCCCCTTGTTCAAGACCCGAAGTCAGCACTTAAGGAAACAACTTCTCTATTATCCCTAAAAGTGGGTAGGAGTGAATTCCATTTTACACCTTATGTCCCCAACTATCTACCCGATCTTACCCCTGAAATGGAGGTTTATTGAGTTGGTGTTGTTGAGCTAACCTCACTTATGCAAATCTAAGAATAATCCCAAATAAATAGGTGTTCATAGTTAGCTCAGGATTAAGGTCAAGTTACCTAGGTCATCGCTTTGAAATAGTTAGTCTTAAACAGTAAACAACATTATAAAGTAAGAGTGACTGATTTCGTGATTCGATCTTGTACAAACCCATTGCACAGGATGCCTCCACTCCTTATGTCATAACATGTACGAATTAGGATCACATCATTTGTAGCACTTTACAACTCTTTGTAACAACTACAGAGTGGGTCGCATCCATTAGTGTTACCAGAATAAGGCACCCAACCTCATTCATATACTATAGATTATTTTGACGATTTACTTGAATCTGATCCACTTTTATGTCTCCACATAAAGTTCAAATACTCATGTAACACCCCAAATTTTTGTTAGTAATGTAAATTCACTAATTTCTTTTAATTGAGAGGTGTTTTTGGAATTTTGGACTTTAAGTGTAATTGTGAAAATTTAATTTTTGACGTTGGAAATGATTGGCAGAAGTTAATTCTTTTTTTTTTTTTTTGAAAGGAAGGGAATTTAAAGAATTATGTGGATTAGAAAAAGAAAAATATATATATATATTACTGTAACGACCTGACTCCTTAGGACTGAAGCTAGGCCGTGACTAATGTATGCTTGCATGTAATTTAAAACGATTCTTTTATAATGAAATAAATGCTAAATAAATGAGATAACTAAAAAAATTTGCATTAATTTCAAATACTTAAAGTCAAATGATAGAGTCCCATAAATCATGAAAGGAAACAAATAAGTCTGAAAACAAAACTGAAGCGGTAGTCTAAAATCTTAAAACTAAAAATGTAAAACATAATAGAAATATTAAAATATGAGCAAAGCATGTAAACTAGTCCCTGATGGCTCGATCAAGGATTCCTCTTGTTAGTCGCCGATGCATCTTTACCCTTACCTGAAACAACAACATGAGAAAGAATGAGTATAGCAATAAGTAACCCCACTACTGGGGTCAGGCTAAGCATCTATGTCCTCTAGATGCCTACCTCTGGTGGAACATAAATACTCCTCTAGTCCTCATGGAACTCATACATGAAAAACTTATTTTTATCCTATTGTTGTTAAGTATGCCCATTACCTCTAGTAAGTCCCGTAGGATGCACAACCTCTGGTGAATCCTGAAGGAAAGCACCACCTCTAGTGATCTTGAAGGAAACACAACCTCTGGTGGATCCCGAAGGAAACCACCACCTCTAGTGAATCCTGAAGAAAACCACCACCTCTAGTG
>NC_052355.1:3115159-3160825 GCF_009727055.1 Benincasa hispida
GGGAGCTGGGAACTCAGCTACACAAAATGGAATTCACTCCTTCCCCGGAGTAGGGGTAAGTAGATAGATTGCTCTCTTAAGGGCTGATTCCGGGGCTTGAACGATGTGGCACCACACATCTTCTCATGGCCCGAGAGGTGTTCACACATAATAGGACTATGTTGTATTGTTTATTAGAGGGATCAACGATACTTAAGAAGTTAGATGTAACTACAAGGGAAAAACGATAAATTGGCTCAGTTGTACTTACTAGCATTTGTGAAAGGTTATTGTACTATTGATTGGTTATATCTGATGGACACAGAAATATATTTGTTGTGAGAAGAGCGTAGTTGTTGGTCTTTAGTGGAATGTCTGGTAGTTAACGGATGGTGGATCTCGTGGCCAAAGAGTTTAGTCAGCTATTCATGTACCATTGGAGCTTCGAGCCATAGGTTCATAAGGTCCCCTTGGTAGCTCAATGGATTCAAGTTGAAAATCAGTTTTTTGGTTAGTTTGAAGTGTTCAGATTGATAAGAGGGAGTTTGATTATATATGATATAATTAAACAGGTCAATTATATATGATATAGTTGACATGATGTATGAGATACATTAAATGGAGGAAAATGATATAAATATGATTTTATCTAGTGGAGGAGAAAATGACTGTGGTTCATATGTTGCATATGATGTGATATTATACCATAGATTATAAATATAATATGATTATATTTATTTTTTTAATTAAACAATTATGGGATAATTGTTGGCGGTTTTTTCTCCGTAACCGAATGAGATAGTGGGAGATTGTATTCAGTTTTCGTAAATGAATGATAAAATGAAAATGATTTTCATTTTGCAAAGAGATAAGATTTTCGCTCACCGATTAGTACATTGCCCATTGCCTAGCAAACCAAGAGCATACACGACAGCTCAAAGTTTACTAAACGATCGTGTGCACGCGCGCATTTCCTAAACGATCACATAGTATTATCTAAATAATCGTCTAGCTTTTTCTAACCGATTGCATGCTCGAGCATTTTATTAAACGATCGTTTATACAATCAGCGCCAGTTTTGTATACGATCGTGCACCTGTTATTAAACGATCAAGCAGTCGTCTATACTATAGACTTCCGATATCTCCCACTTGCTTGGTTGTGGTAAACGATCGTTCCTTCCTCCTTCCCTGTACAAAATCCAACATAGCCCACACCTCCTGGATTCTCATTCCGAGAATACCGAGGTTTCCAAGTGGTTGTGTCCTCCATTGTTGCCTTGTTCGTGGGTAAACGACAGCGAGATTTGGTGGATGACAGGCTTGATGATCTCAGCGACAGCAAGATTGGCCGGATAGACGAGAGCGAGATTTAATACGAAGAAGAGTTCTTCAACTGGTATGTATCTCGTTCC
Organism: Benincasa hispida; assembly: GCF_009727055.1. Taxonomy (NCBI): domain Eukaryota; kingdom Viridiplantae; phylum Streptophyta; class Magnoliopsida; order Cucurbitales; family Cucurbitaceae; genus Benincasa; species Benincasa hispida. Next base: position 3,116,553 of record NC_052355.1, read on the forward strand.
TTTGTTGTTTAAAGTTCAAAGCATGTCGTAATTTGTTGTTAAATGCATAACTAGTATGTTTGATTGTGAATGCGGTATTTCTATCACAATGAATTTGGAACGATCTTACTTTCGCTTAGAGGCACTCTTTAATAAGAGTTCCTTCAATTGGTACTCGATCGTTGCTAAAGGATCGTGGACACCTGACCAGTTTACTAAACGATCGAGGGAGCTTCGCCCTGGCGGTTCAAGACCTGGTTCATTTGTGAATCGGTTTGCACGATGGAAAATGTAATAGATAGAACTTTTATTTCCGGTTTTGAGGCAGTTCATCCCCATCCATTAATCTTTGTGAATGTACATAGGATATATGCTTATTTATATGTCATAAGGTAGGCCATATAGAAGAAATCCCACCTTAGGTTATGCGTTGGTCATGCATCACCTCTTTATTGTAAGTGTTATGATTTAGAGAAGTATGATTTAAATTACATAAGAGCATGCCCATGCATCATATAATATAAGAGTTATATTTATGCATGCACAAAGCATAGACATGCATCATCTTTACATAATAAGTGTTATAGTATAAAGGTGTATGGAAGCATATTTGCTTAGTTCATTACAAATATATAAAAGTTATATATAGTAATGAATGGACATTGCATGAAGCATGACACATAGGTTAAATTTATAAATGTTATAAATACCTAGTTGTGCATGACAATGTGTATGGGTTTTAGTTGTTTCTTTTATAAGCGTTATAAGGAAATTAGAACTAAAATCTATAAGAAACACATACATGCGAACATAGGCTTGAATCATGGTTTTAAAGTGTTTTAAAACTTGGTGGAGATAGACCTAAGATCATGGTTCTAATAAGATTAGTAACCTAAGGTTTCATCTTTTAATCAGTTTAATAGGATTAAATTGACTAATAAAAGATTAAAAGTGTGGCAAATCTATCTATAAAGGACCTTTTGTCTAAGGCGGGTTCTGTCTAGGCTGGGGTATTTAAGGTGACGGAAACAGAACACCCTACCTGGGAACCTACTTGGAAAGGTGAATTAGATAGATTTGATGCATGCATGCAAATTTGAGGACAATCCATTACAGAGTTTAATGTGACTACTTGAACTTGTTTAATTTCAAAGACAATAGTTGTTTTTGAGCAAATTAAATTGACTTAGATTAAAATCAATAGCCGGATGGTCTAAGTTAATGAACTCCTAGGTAGAACAATCAGTGGGAGGTACTTGGGTATCTGATACTTCATTTAAACCTCTTCTTGTTTCTCTTTTTATTGTCCATACGTGAGATCTATCCTTGGCCTTGTGGCACCCTGAGAGTGTTCCTATAAAGGATGGTGTTTGGGTAGGTCAATATCAAGGTGGACGGAGAGAATGTTCATAGGAAGTAGGAGGGGAATGTGCGACACCATATCCCACGTCTCTCTCGTTAGGTTGGATAAAGTTTCTGTTGCATCGCCTCGAGTCACCCTAGGAGTTTCCCCCTATAGGATGACAATTTGCACGTTTCTTTATTTGATCTCCTGTTATAGGTTAGATTGCTTTAGTCTCTTGTCCTAATCTACTTTTTTCCTACGGTGGGTGCATTAGGGCAAGACTCTAAGGCCGGAAAATGAAGGGTTACACTTACGCGGATTTGTTAAGGGTTAATAGTTCTGGACCGAATGAATGGTGATGGTTAGTTGTAGTTACAAGAGTTGTCATAAAAGATTAAATTTGTAATAATCTATCTATAAGGGACCTTTTGTCTAAGACGGGTTCTGGCTAGGCTGGGGTATTTAAGTTGACAGAAACAAAACACCCCTACCTAGGAACCTACCTGGAAAGGTGAATTAGATAGTTTTCTACAAGCATGCACATAGTTGATCAACGATTTCGTTAAAGTGTTTAATGAATGATGATCAAAAGTTGTTTAACTTTCCAAAGTAAGAATTACTTTTGGGCAAACGTAAATAGTCACTTAGAAAATAATTAGTCATGTTTTTCTAAGTAAACTAAAACCCTAGGTTTTAAAATACTCAGTAGGAGGAAAAGATATATATGATATGTTAATCCCACTCACGTTTCTCCCTAATGTTCATGCCGTGAGATTCATGCTTGGCCTCATTGGTGCCCTAGGAGCATCCTCCTTCGGATGTGTTTGCATGAGTCAATATCAAGGTGGACAGAGAGAGTGTTTATAGTAAGTGGGCGAAGGATGTGCTCGTCAATATGTCCTATGGTCTCCTTCATTGGTTTGCACTGTGAGATCTTTTTGCACAGCCTCGTGGCGCCCTATGATTGTCCCCCTTCGAATGGTTTTTGTGCGGTTGGTCAATATCAAGGTGAACTCTAGAAATGGATCGGATCGCTTTAGTTTTTGCCCCAATCGGAGTTTTTGCCTTCCTTTTTGACCTGCAGAGGTCCCAATTCCGAGCGACTTCCGTACTCTTCTCCCTCTTGGGAGTCAACATCAATCCTCACGGTGGCCCGCAGTGCTGTAGCATACGTCTTGAGCTCCAAGGCATGTACCATACCTCGCAATTCACTCTTCAAACCCTAGATGAACCTCTCTGTCCTTGCTGCCTCGGCGGTTACTAACTTAGGGGCAAAGTGGGAAAACTTATCAAATTCCTACTTATATTCCTCCACCGACATAACTCCCTGTTTCAAATTCAAGAACTCTACCTATTTGTTGTATCGGGTGTTGGATGAAAAATACTTTTTATAAAAATGCTCCTTAAACTGCTCCTAGATTGCAAGTCCCCTACTGGTATCAATCATTTTCTCCACTGAATGCCACCAAATCTCTGCGTTGTCAGTCAGCATAAAAACTGCACATTGGAGCTTGTGCTCTTCCAGGCACCTCATAAAATGGAAAACCGTCTCAATCGAGGACAACCACATCTCCGCTTTAGTGGTATCCCTCAATGGTCCATCGAAGGAGTGAGGGTTAAACTTCCTGAAATCCCTCAAGCATTTAGCCTCAAGAGACAAGGTTCTGCATGTCTCGATTCTGCGATTGATCTGCTGCAATTACTCAGGTGGCACTTGTTTCTTCTGAGCTTGGTTCTGGGAAGTCTGTCCTACCATCCTATTACAAATCAACTCCTGTTGTCTTTCGATCAGGGAGGATACAATGGCTTCCTCAATTCTTACCTCCATTGGCTTCTCATCAACTTGAGTCATAGGTGGATTTGGAGCTATCGGGACGGTATGGCTATCACTGACTCCCTTTTCCTGCACCCTTGAAGGGGGAGGATCCTGAACTTGTGGAGGTTGCACTTGGGGGTCCCGAACCCCTCCTCTAATAGTCTTTCTTGCTCTAAACTTAGGTGCCATGTCTTGTCATGAACTCACAAATCAACTCTCTATCTCTGGGTCTTTCTCAAAAAGACATGCTATTGAAACATTACATCGCTAAACTCATGTATGTACTGAAAACTTTCATTAGTAGGACATACCTGGTGATGACGAGGAATCCATTGCTGGGCCACAGGAACTACCTAGACTTACGTAGTAAGTTAGTCTTTAGAACCCAAAACATGGGCTCTGATACCAACTGTAACGACCCGACTCCCTAGGACTCAAGCTAGGCCATTACTAAACACATACATGCATGGAAGTTAAATCGACATTCTTTTTATAGTGCAATAAATGTAAATAAATAAAGTAAATAAAGATTTGAATTAAATTAAAATATTTAAATTCAAGAGATGGGGTACCCAAAAGTCATAAACAGAAATAAATAAGTCTGAAAAAGAAACAAATTTCAATAGTAAGTTCCAAATACCCAAACTAAAAGTGAATAAAACATAAAGAAAATCTTAAAACATGAGTGGAAGCTTAAAACTGGTAATCGGTGACTCATTCAAGGATTCCTCTTGACATTCGTCGACATGTTCCTACCCTTACATGAAACATAAACATGAGAAAGAGTGAGTATTAAATACTTAGTAAGTAACCCCATTACTTGGGTCAGATTAGGCCTCTATGTCTTCTAAATGCCTTCTTCTGGTGGGGCATAAATGCCTCCTTTAGTCTCCATGGGACATATATCAACATGCAAAACTGACCTCTCATCATATTGTAGTTAAGTGTACCTACTACCTCTAGTAAGTCCTGTAGGACCCACAACCTCTGGTGATCCTGAAGGAGCCACCACCTCTAGTGAATCCTGAAGGAAACACAATTTATGGTGAATCTCGAAAGATAACACCACCTCTAGTGAATCCTGAAGGAAACACAACCTATGGTGAATCCTGAAGGAAACACAACCTCTGGTGAATCCTAAAGGAAACACAACCTCTAGTGAATCCTGAAGGATAACACCAACTCTAGTCAACCTCTAATGGGTAACTAACTAACAGTAAGGACGCTACTGCTACTGCAACATCATAACATGGCTCTATAACATACATGTACATACACCTCAGATTCTCAGATCAAACATAATCTCATAGAAAAACATATACTCATCTCATGCTAGTGTTCAAACATAATCTGATAGAATAACACATACTCATCTCATGCTAGTGTTCAAACATAATCTCATAGAATAACTTATACTCATCTCATGCTAGAAATCAAATATCTATATGTGCAATTAATCCCTCAAGTCCTCATATCGAAGAAGGCGTACAACAATCATACCATCAACCAATCATGCTATTAATCAGTCATTCTATCAACTTGTCTTACTAGTGTCTGGTCGGTGGGTAGTTCCAGTAGTAAGATTACTTACCTCAAACGACAATCCACAAATGAAAACAAACACTCCACAAAAGCGGCAACTCGAAATAGCGGCACTAATGACAAACAAAATCAAACAATCTCAACTCCAATCATAACGAGAGACTTCAGACTCAAATCCAAAATATCAAAAACATACCCAAGAATGAAAATAACTTCCAACTCTTCTTCTTGGGCACTTACTTTGACTCCCAACTCAATGATAGTTAAATCTTCAAACCACAACCAACAAGGCACATTAATAATAATAAAACCCAACGTTATTGGCTAAGAAATCAAATCGACTGTCATAAACTTACCCAGCACAGATCTAACGAAGACCAGGACGGACCCAATGCAACAGGGATGGCAGCAACTGACAGCGGTGCAGGTGGGTCTGAGGCTGAGCGACTGGGATATCGATGCATGAAGTCCTTCCGCTGAGCGAACAAGGCGGCGCCCTTGTCTGAGTGGCGTGGCAGCAAATGGAGGACAACGAACAGAGGCTGGCTCTCGTGAATGAAAACACGAGGAGGCGTGGCTTTGGCTAGTGAGACGACTGGCTCGCGGAGGACGAGCAGAGGAGGAGGTCAACTAGACGAATGGCACACAGAGCAACGAGTGGGAGCGGTGCTAGGGCGAGGAAAAGAAAGGAGAGATGAAGGGTTTCAATGCACGAAGGGGAAGGGAAGGGGAAAGAAAAATAGAAGGGAAAAAGAAAAAAAAAAAGAAAAAGGAAAAGGAAATACTTCAAGGCGACGAACACCGTGACAAAGGAGTTGAAAGTCACACTAGCGACCATGCATCTAGCTGAAGAAGCAAAGCTGTGGTGGAGATCATGATTTGCAGACATACAAGAAGGGCGGTGTACGATAAATACCTGGGATAAGTCGAAACAAGAAATTCGTTTGCAGTTCTTTCCTGAGAATGTCGAGATCTTGGCCCGACGAAAACTCTGAGAGTTGAGACAAACGGGCAACATCAGGGATTATGTGAGTGACATGTCTGAGAAAGACAAAGTCTTCTATTTTGTTGAAGGGCTGAAACCGTGGGCAAAGTCAAAGTTGTATGAACAGAAAGTACAAGATCTCCCCTCTGCCTATGCGGCAGCGGAATGGTTATATGACCTTAGCACTGACTCTTAAAACGTGAGGAAACAGTCAACTTTCTCAAATAGTGGGAACAGAAACAGTCGTTACAGCCCTCCCAAAGCTGAAAAAGGCGAACCAGAAATTGAGCCGGCTGCAAAAATTGAGAATCCCAGGATGGGGGCATTGAAATTCTTATCTGCGCTCCAAAAGAAGATGGGAAAGGCGACGGAGCCACTAGAGAAAGGACTCATGTATGTGGACGCTTGGGTCAACCAAAGATCGGCCAAAAACACTATGGTTGACTCTGGGGCTACCCATAACTTCATGGCTGAAACGNCTTAAAACGTGAGGAAACAGTCAACTTTCTCAAATAGTGGGAACAGAAACAGTCGTTACAGCCCTCCCAGACCTGGGGGAGGAGACAAGAACATCGAGGGGGGGGGGGAGGGACCGAGAGCCCTCCCAACCAAGTTCAGGGAACAATTGGCGAGGGCCGCCATAACAGTATAACAACTACAATCGTCCACTATCTTATTTCATATGTAGACGACCACACAGAGCGGGCGAGTGTCTGAATCGAACTTCTTTTAATGCCTTCAGAGCCACGTTGGCCTCTAGCTCAGAAGACAAGGTTGAAAAAGGCGAACCGAAAATTGAGTCGACTGCATGATAACTTGTAGAAATACAAGTTATTTATACTGTTTTATTTAGATATTGCGGCTAAAAGAAAGAAAAGTTGCGTCGATAGTATAGAAATTGGCTAAGAAATGCGAAAATTATAAAATGTCGTCAATACACCCACTAACACCATTGCGATGGTAGAATAGAGTGTTTCAATTTCTGTTTTGTAGGAAATCAGTCACCACATGCGTTAATGGCTCAAAGATAAAAGAAATAATGCATCTACGTCGCATTGCGCCCATCATTCCGGAATGAAGAGATGATCAACGTAATGACGACGTATGCGACAATCGATCAAGAGCTTAGTGATCAACGCAAATTCAACTGCATGCGGTAATAAAAAACAACACTGCATGCGACGATCGATCGAAGATGTAAAGAGCAACGCATTTGCGGAGGATTCTGACAAATGTATAGCTTTCAGTTGTGCATTTCTGACGGGTTGATTGCATAATAAAAGGAATATTCACTCTGCCATTTCAGGAACTACCATAACCATAAAGTGGGGACCACGAAGTCAAATAGCCAAGCTTCACTTATAAATAGCTTCTGCAAATTCATTGAAAAATATACATGAATACATAGAGACGTGCATATATCGATTCTGAGAGAGAGACTGGTCTGAAGCGACTGTCCAGAGTAGATTCGGGATAATCATGAGACAAGGCCGAGAGATGACTCTCCGAGCAAGGAATCTTTCCAATCCTCGCCGTTGAAGCTCTGTGCGAAGGTCATTTCTACCAAGAGAGCAAGCCTGAGAGGGAAGCTTTCCTCTCCATTACTTCGTCACTCCGGCAAGCACTATCTCCGTTCGGAATCTGTGTCAAGACATTGACACTCCTTCTGTATTTTTTTCTAATCTCTTTTTCATCATCCGTATTCATCTTCTCGAATCTTTCATTCACACCATGTATCGAACGTTTAATTCTATAATTAAATGTTATGATAATTACCATTGTCATCTTTCTGTCTATTTCCGTTCATCCATAATCCATTTTCTCCATGATGTTTTCCTAATTCCCTGGGTAAATAGAAAGAATTAAGCGAGTGAATTAATTGTGTTAAGGAAATAATTAAGTTTAGCTAAAGCATGCTCGACGACATCTTCACCTGTGAGAGCAGAAGTGAAGATGTTATTCCGCCTATCGAGAGAAGGTTGGAAGAATGCGTTAACTAAATCGAGAAGTACTTCCAAAGATGGAAGCAACCTTGTGTTCATCACATCCATCCCTGTTTCACCAAAGAGATATGGGAACGCGGCCGATCACTGAGAGGTGTACGCCAAGGGAAAGTGGAACTTTAGTTGCATCTTCAACGCAATTAATAAACTTGCGATGTTTTTACTATGTACTATTCCCCTTTCTAATTCATTCATAAAGACTTGCCATCTCATCCCACGATTCTTTGTACAACTTCACAGTCAATTCTCGAACTCAGTATCATGTATCATGTATCTTGTATCTTGTATCATATTAGTTTAGGATTTTATTTTATCAATGCAATTTTATTTCATTGCAATTTACATTACTGTATAAACAACCATTCTTTATTCATTGATATAAACCGGTCGCATATACCACATCAGTAACACATTAACGAAAACAATCCCTGTGTTCGACCTCAGATTATTCTGAGAAACTTGCGTTGGAATTATACTTGGTTTCAGCGCAAGGAAACTTGTGACACACATTACTCCATTGCATACTACGAGAATAGCATTAATAACACATATATTTAGACGTTGTATCACATAAAAATTCTCTTTAACACATATATTTGTTCATTCATTCATATTCATATTTGTTCACATGCTTAAAGTTAAAGATATAAATTTATCGCAACAAGTTTATGGCGCCGTTGCCAGGGACATGAGCTTGTATGACTCATTCTTTCATCAGTAGTGTGCATAAGCTATAACACAGCATATCATTCCATTTTTATCGTTACACTGTAGAGAGTGAAAACCCTAGGATGGGGGCATTGAAATTTTTATCTGCGCTCCAGAAGAAAATGGGAAAGGCGAAGGAGCCACTAGAGAAAGGACTCATGTATGTGGACGCTTGGGTCAACCAGAGATTGGCCAAAAGCACTATGGTCGACTCTGGGGCATCCCATAACTTCATGACTGAAACAGAAGCCCGTCGCCTGAACTTAACCTGGGAAAGAGATGCAGAGAAGATGAAAGCTGTGAACTCTGCAACCTTGCCTATTACGAGGATAGCAAAGAGAATGCCGGTGAAGTTAGGGGACTAGAAAGGCCTTGCTGACTTCGTAATTGTCAAGATGGATGACTTTGATGTAGTGTTGGGGATGAAATTCCTACTCGAACACAAAGTTATAACGATGCCCCTTGCCAAATGCTTAGTGATTGCGGGATCTACACCCACCATGGTTCAAGCCAGTATCAAACAGCTGAACAGGGCGAGAATGATCTCAGCCCTCCAACTGAAAAGAGGCCTTGTGTGAAACCCGAATTTCCATTATCCCTACTTAAGAAGGTGATTAAGGGATAACTAGGTGAAAGTTAAATCTGATGTTGAAGTGAAGGAAATTTCTAAGTGTTGAATAGATTTTCTTTGAGTAGCTTTGAATTAAGCTTTAATTGATGAAAATTGACTAAGTGTTGTACTAGTCATTGCTATGCGTTGGCCATAAGATCTTGGAAAGATTACTTGGGAAAAGGGAGAATTTGAAGAGGGAGTGGCGCATGCCTTGGAGGTTAGACCAACACATTAGGCTCAATGGATGCATTGGAAGGATTGTGATGGATGCGTTGGTAGTGGTATGCGGCTGAAGGAAGAAAGTTGAAGTGATGCATTGGAAGGTTGGATGGCACAAGGGTCGGTTGTGCAGAAGGCATACAGACACAACGGTAGGCGAGGACGCGGACAAGGCATGCGCTGGAGGGTGGCATGCGTCGATGCCAGCGTCCATGCGTCAAGCGGCCGAGCGATCCCTGCGAACGATGCTAAGTGCCCATGTTGAGTGAACCCATGCGTCGATGTTAGTGCCCATGCGTCAAGCGGCCGAGTGAGCCCTGTGAACGATGCTAAGTGCCCATGTTGAGTGAACCCATGCGTCGATGCTAGCGCCCATGCGTCAAGCGGCCGAGCGAGCCCTGCGAGCGATGCTAAGCGCCTATGCCGAGCGAGCCCATGCGTCGATGCCAGCGCCCATACGTCGAGCGGCCGAGCGAGCCCTGCGAAAGATGCTAAACTGCCGTGCCAAGCGATGCATCGATGCCAAGCTGTCGGCCAAGCGCCCATGCCAAGCGACTCATGCAAGCGATGCGTTGATGACGAGCGAGCCATGCGATTGATGCTAAGCAACCGTCCTATACATCGAGGTCGTGCGACCTTGCTATGCGTTGGAGGCTGACGATGGCTTGCGCGATGGATGCGTTGGACAAAGCCATGCGATGGGCTAGGTTGGACGCATGGTGTTGGCTCTTGCGATGGTTAAGGGTTGTGATGGTGCTATGTTGGAAATCAAGGGAAACCAAGGGTTGCTATGCGTTGGAGTCATACTATGCGTTGAGAACCTATTATGCGTTCTTGAGTACACTATGCGTTAATATCCGAGGCTAGTTGTATGCATTGAGAATCACCCTAGTGAATGCATATTGAAGGGAATGAACGCATAAGAAAGCTGAACTCACTTGGAAGACATCATCCTAACATGTGGTTTGTTGAGAAGAAATCTTAAGACTTAAGGATTTGAGGTGGAGGCATGAGGAGACATGCAAAAATTGGTCTCATGTGTTGGCAATGTACAAGAAGGACACCCAACATTGCATGGATCAAACCTTGCATTGATGGTGTGAGGTGAAGACACCTCAAGTAGGAGGTGGAAAGGGCTGGAAGTTGGCAATCGCTAAGGGAAACACTTGGATGAGGAGGTGTTAACCTTGGAGAGCCTTTGGATGCCTATAAATAGGGCTAAGGACTTCAGATGAGGACTCAATTCTCTTCAAAGGACATAAAAAAGAGTGTATTGGGAGGAGGCTATGCGTTGATGGTAAGACCATGCGTTGGTCAAGAGATTCCAAGAGGGGAGATGCTGTCGGATAGAAAGGTCAGAAAGTAATATCAACTTGGGAAGAGAAGTTCTCCCAGAATACTCGTGTCGTTGATGTGATTCCAAAGCCATCTGAAAGCTAAAAGAGTCTAGTTTTTATGGTGGGGCTTCCGGAGAAGAAGCTCCAAGGAATCAGGCTGGAGAAGAAGGACAAGATCGAGGGGTCGAGCTGTCGGGTAAACTGGGCTAGTCTTGATGTTTTGATGTTTCTGGCCAACCACGAGGAGTTATGAGCTAAGATATTTAGGTAAGCTTCCTGAGACATTTTAGAGTATATTTGTAGAAGGAAATAACTCGAGATAAAGCTTAAAACTATGAGTAGTTTGAGCTTTAATTTGAATCTGGAATTTAGGGTTCAAAAGAGGAGCCCGAGAAGACCAAGGAAATTCTAGAGAGAAAAGTTCCTAAACGACCAAGGTGAGTGGTACTTTCCTTTAAGTCTTAAAGCATATCTTTTAGAGTAAATTATATATGTTTAGGTTATGAATTAGTATCTAACGTGAGAATGGGATTATGTGATCGGGATGGTTAGAGGGTCAATAGACCTAGTGCCTGAGCCCGTAAGCAAGACATCACGGGATGGTCAGGGGACACGAGAAGTCTAGTTCTTGAGCCTGTAGGAGGATTCTCGTATGGGATGGTCAGAGGGCCGACAAGCCTAACTTCTGAGCCCATGAGCGGGGAGCTATGTGCACATAGGAGACAAAGGAAATGTAAAGAGTAAGCGTTGTATTTAGTAACAGTCATCTATCTACCATGTGTGTAGATAGACAGTAAGCTCATTCTAGTTAGTTATCAGTTTAATTATCTACCGTGCGCGTAGATAAAAGTTGAGACCAGACTCGTTCAAAGTTAAGGTTTGATGTAACCTCGTATTCATGATATGCTTGTTATTTATGAGTTGAAATAGACTCTGGAAGTTGCTTACCACTCACTGAGCTTTGTGAAGCTCATTCTGTTATTTCATATTTTTCTTCCCAGATAGCGAAAGGTAAGGAGTTCCAAGGTACTGCTAAGGTAAAGGTCTACCACATGCCACAGTTATACTTCCAGGGTTTAACAGTTGTTGTTGTAACTAGTGGTTGTTAAATTTGTTCATTGGTATCAGAGTTATTTCCGCAAGAGTTATCAGGCAGTAAGTGTCAACAAAAGGGTTGATAATTGCTGCAGTCACACCCTTTTCTAGGCTCGAAGGGTGGTCTGGGGCAGGTGTGACACCTTGCCCATGATGAACCCACGTTTATGGCCATTCCGATTGAGTCAGTCGAGACCGCAGAAGAGGAAATCCCCCAAGACATTCTATTTGTCTTGAAAGAGTACGTGATGTCATGCCCGATAGTTTTCCCAAGTCCTTGCCTCCACAAAGGGGAATTGATCATGAAATCGAGCTACTACTAGGGGCAAAGCCGCCCGCCAAGAATGCATATCATATGGCCCTGCCAGAGTTGGTTGAACTTCGAAAGCAGTTAGACGAGCTGTTAGATGCAGGGTTTATTAGACTAATAAAGGCCCCTTACGGAGCCTTAATGTTGTTTCAAAAGAAGAAGGACGGAAGCCTTCGATTATGCATCGACTATCGAGCTTTGAACAAGCTCATAGTTCGCAATAAATACCCCTTTCCTATCATCACAAAATTATTTGATCGGCTCCACGGTGCTAGATACTTTTCAAAACTAGACCTATGGTCGGGGTACTATCAGGTTCGAATTGCTGAAGGGGACGAACCCAAGACGACCTGTGTTACGAGGTATGGAGCCTTCAAATTTCTTGTGATGCCCTTTGGCCTCACCAATGCTCCGACAACCTTCTATACTTTGATGAACCAGGTGTTTCATGAATACCTCGACAAATTTGTCATAGTATATCTAGACGACATCGTGGTCTATAGTGCCTCGATGGAACACCGGTACCACCTCCAACTAGTCTTCGAAAAACTGAGAAAAAACCAACTATATGTAAAGAGAGAGAAGTGTTCCTTTGCTTAAGAGCGCATAAACTTCCTCGGCCACGTGATCGAATGTGGTCGGAATGGCATGGAAGAGGGTAAGGTGTCTGCTATCAGAGATTGGAAGGTGTCGACATCCATGACGGAATTACGATCCTTCCTCGAACTAGCCAACTACTATAGACGGTTCGTAGAAGGATTCTCGAGAAGAGCAGGGCCATTGACCGGGTTGTTGAAGAAAGATAACCATTGGAGTTGGACTCCCAAATGTCAAGCCGCCTTCGAGGGCTTGAAGAAAGTGATGATCGAAGGACTGGTTCTCAAAATTGCCGACGTGACCAAACCTTTTGAAGTCGAGACTGATGCTTCTGACTTTGCATTGGGTGGTGTTCTCCTTCAAGATGAACACCCCATCACATATGAGAGTAGGAAATTGAATGATGCAGAACGGAGGTATGCCGCCTCTGAGAAGGAGATGTTGGCAGTAGTTCACTGCTTGAGGGCCTGGAGACAGTATCTCTTAGGGGCCAAATTTGTAGTCAAGACCGACAACAGTTTCATTTGCCACTTTTTCAACCAGCCAAAGTTATCAACAATGTAGGCACGATGACAGAAGTGTTTAGCAGAGTTTGATTTTCGATTTAAGCATAGATCGGGGAAATGCAACCAAGCGGCTGGGCCTTAGCCGAAAGAGCGAACATGCAGCCTTGTGCATATTTGCACACCTGAAAGCAAGTACGTTCTATGGAAGAGTGCGAGAAACTGTCAAGACACACTTGGCAAATGACACATCGGCACAGGCCATTATGCAGTTGGCCAAAGAGGGGAAGACACGCCAATTTTGGGTGGAAGACGACCTACTGTACATCTGTCTCTTATACACATCTAGATGTGTATAAGAGACAGGGCCATTATGCAGTTGGCCAAAGAGGGGAAGACATGCCAATTTTGGGTGGAAGACGACCTACTGTACACCAAGGGCAATCGCCTCTACATCTGTCTCTTATACACATCTAGATGTGTATAAGAGACAGGAGAGTGTGTCCCTCGACTTCATCACCCATTTGCCCAAGGTTGGAGAGTTTAAATCAATCCTTGTTATCAACGGTCGGTTCTTAAAATATGCCACATTTATCCCAACATCAAAGATGTGTACTGTTGTGATGACTGCCCAACTGTTCTTCAAACACATTGTGAAATTATGGGGCGTCCCCGTGAGCAATGTTAGTGATCGGGACGGGAGATTCACTGGGACCTTTTGGACAGAATTGTTCAAGATATTAGGATCTATGCTGAACATTTCCTCTAGCTATCATCCCCAAACAGACAGCTAGATGGAACGTTTTAATAGCATGCTTGAGGAATATCTGCGTCACTTTATCGACGCTAGACAGAAGAACTGGGTCTAGTTGTTAGATGTTGCTCACTTCAGCTTTACACAGTTAGCAAAGTATGCGGCAGACCACTCATGCCACATCTGGTGGACCATCCCTATGTGGGCAAAAGCCCTCAGGCGCATAATTTCACTAAGGAGTGGAGCCAAACCTCTGAGATAACTCGCGCCTGTCTAGAAAAAGCGTCAAGGAGGATGAAGAAGTGGGCTGATAAGAAGTGTAAGCCCCTCGAGTTCCAAGCTGGAGACAAAGTGCTAATCAAACTACGACCAGAACAATTCCATTTCCGAGGCCAGAGAGACTAACGTCTAGTATAAAAATACGAAGGGTCAGTGGAAGTGATTGAGAAGGTTGGGAAAACCTCGTATAGGGTTCAGCTACCCTTATGGATAAAGATCCACACTATCATCCATGTGAGTATCCTGAAGCCCTATCACCCCGATCTTGATGACGAGCAGCGGAATATGTTGATGCGCCCACCGTCATGATGAAGAATTCAGTTGAAAAGGAAGTCGTACAAATTCTGGATAGACATACTCGCTGTATCGGAAGACCAAGACGAGAACTAACAGAGTTCATGGTAAAGTGGAAGGGCCTCCCTGACGAAGAAATCAGTTGGGAGCGCGCTGAAGACTTGAAAAATGTAGCTCTAGCAATCCCTGAGTTCGGGCAGGGTTGGTTGACAGGGATGTCAACCAATTAAGTAGGGGAGAATGTCACAGTCATGCTTGTCCAAGGCCTGTTGCCCATGATCACATGCCCGATCCAACCTCTTTTATCATGTTTTCATGTCATGTATTGTATTGTTAAGTTAGCTTGCTTTCCTTGTATTTTTGTTGTAAGTGACCACTTGCCCTTTTGCATATGCAAGGGTGTCCGTTGGCTTTTTGTTCAGAATGCACTATATGGGGATAAGACTAATCATCACTTTTCCATACCAGGAGTAGTACGCTCTAAAGCCGCTGTTGTTGTTCATTGCTTTCTAGTCTACTATAATCTTTCTTTCTCTACTCATACACAAAAAAATTCTTGCGAAAACCTTTTTCTCCAAACCCATTTTCTAAAACCGTTTTCCTTAAAAACGAGGGTGGAGGTTGTGAGAGGCACTCGGTGTGCCATTGACGTTCCGTATTTGGATTGACTGACTTGTTCGTGAGCAGGAACAAGTGCTGCACAATTGCTAAGAGAAGCTTCCAAAAGTGCGATTGTGACACAAAGCGTGTGGACATTCTCGAAGTTGGAGTCTTGGAAGAGTGCTTGTATCTCCAAAGGACTCCAGTCTTTTAAGTGTGGTTAGCTTTAGAAGTCAAGAAGTCTTTTGATTGTAAAGAATTTCCTCTAGGCTCTTTGTAATGTAGAATTGTTGACCTCCATAAATGAAGAGAACTGTATTTATAGAGTATTTAGATGGACTTTGTAGGCTTAGGCTTAGTTGGTCATGGACCTAGCACTTGGGCCCCACTAATTGGACTTAGCTTTATTTGTCAATTTGGAACAAATTAAGCCTATTTTTGCACTCAATTAGAATTTAGCCCAACAAATAATATCAAATTGGATCAGAACACATGTCAAATCTTTTTTTTAACTAGTCCTAAATTAGGTGATTCATAGATTAATAACGTGACAATTTGTGATTGATCCAAAATTTCTCATTCAATGGTCAAAGATATGTTGAAGTCTATAAACTATTTTCAAATTATTACCTTTCAAAAATACCTTTTCTCATGCAAACTTAATGATTACTAATTTCTTGAAATCAAATTAAGAAGCATGACATCAGACAGTCATGATCAACTTTCATTGCCAATCTAACTATCTTCATGAAAGCTTAATAATGATCCGATATTGGTATAAGATTAGGAAAGATTGCATAATATTTGAAAAGATTTACGTGGACTTAGTATTCATTTGAACAAAAATTTACTAAGAAAGTATAAAAGAACCGGTAGTTGGATATAAGACGAAAAATTATTCTTTTATTTAAATTTTGGTGTCAATCTCACTTGAAAAGAACCAAGAAAGACTATTTCAACATGTTTCAAAATAGTTGTAGAAGGGAGAAACATTGGAGGGTTATTCACCCTTTCCCAATATGAATTTCTAATCCTTATTTAGACATCCAATTCCAAAGTGAAATGATGATTTGAAATCTCGGGCCCAACCACCAGATTTCCAGAGTTATATAGCATCCATACCAAACAAGTATTATGGAGTGCATGTACAACTAACGAAGGCCGATGAGTACACCCAAGGACGCTACCAGGCTTTTCAATGGCGTTTCTTTAATCGCAAGGGAACTTCTTCAACGCTCTCAACTCTTGGACATTCCCAGAATTGACAACTTCCAAACCCTTTTCTCTACACCTCTCAAAAAACTCGTTGTTTCTGTCACTGACATTTCCGGTCTCACCAGAGGCAAAGTTCGCCAAATTTCAAGTGCAGATCCCCACAATCGCGATTCTGTCGCCTATTTTTCTAACCCAATTCAATCCAATGATACTCACAATCCTTCAATCTCCGATCTTGGGGCTGCCCACAATCAGACATCCGTTTCAGATTCTTCACCTCTTTCCGGAAATGAAGACAACGCGAACAATTTGTTAATCGGAACCGAACCCATTAATGCATCTTCCACTACGTTCAATGGAGCACAAGGAGGAGAAGCATCCAGCGGGCAAGTGGAAGTAACCCCACCTCTCAAACGACGGAAGCCCCGGGAGAGAAGAGTACCCTCCACTCCCTTCTCTAGAGCGATCGGGTTTGTTCTCATCTCTTATTTCTCGTCAATTTTCTAGCGATATCGTTAGACAGTTTACTCAATACATTGATTTGCATAATAGAATTGTTCAACTATATAAGGAGTGTTAGAAATTTAATTGTTACTTGAGTAGTTCAACAACGGAAAATAGTTGGTGCAACTCAACCATCACCACTCTCATAGGTTTGCCGGGCTAGGGGCTGGTCTCGCATGGGGAACGCTGCAGGAATCAGCCAAGAGGCTTGTTTTTGGCTCAGGAAATTCGCAAAACCAACCTGCTGCCCTTTCCCCATTCCTCTCTGAAAAGAATGCAGAACGTTTGGCTCTTGCTTTGTGTAGAATGCGCGGAGCTGCATTAAAAATTGGGCAGATGTTGAGTATACAAGATGAATCTCTTGTCCCAGCTCCGGTATTTTTTTCATTTTAGTCCATCTTTCGAGCACTTTATTATTTAAAAAGAAACTAAGAAGAGCTGAACGGGTGATACGTATTGAGTACACATGTTCACTGATTCCTGACCATGGTTAATCTAATGTGTGAAAATTTCTAAATTTTCCATATTGCCTCCATTCATTGCTTGTCACAGAAGTAGAATTTCAGAATTAAATGAGGTTCATGAAATAAATGAAAAATATATTAATATATCATTTAATGACATGTCAAATTATGTATGGGGTAGTAGATACTACGGTAGCACTAGAAATTTTCCCACATTAGGTTAACTATGGTCAAGATGCATACTCAATCAACATTAAGCGTCAATTTGTGGAAGTCTACTTTCTCTAGTTTTGCACCTCCTTGTCCTATTTTATGCTACAAATGCCTTGAGAGAATTGTAGAATTTTGGAGGAGTTCAATGTCGTTGACGAGCATGTCTATCATTAGGTTTCATGCCTCTCTTTATGTTGACTTCTAAGTTTTTTTTTGGTAACTATCCAACAACCTTTGCCCTCTTTCTGATCTCTTTGGTTGTTTCTTTTGTAAAAGCTCCTCTTCTATAGCTTGTTTGTAATTTTATATTCTTTCATCTGTCTTGATGAAAGCAAATGCTTGTAGCGTACTTTGATACCATATCTTAAAATGTACTCTCTCTCACCTTTAAAAGTTTTAGTAGAGAAAATTTAAATAATATTGTCCTATCGATTAACTTAGAAGTTCCATCAACTCAAATACACCACCATTGAGTTTGCTTATATGGTCATGATTAAAGGGTCTACAATCGAGGCATTAAATCAATGAACATGGTTATCTCTTTGGCAACAATAATTTTGTCTAAATTAAGCATTTTTTTCCTTTTGAAGTCTAAGATTCTCCTGTATATTCCATAATTAAAATATGTTCATATCATCTTTCTGTTTTGTCACACAGATCTTGGCTGCTCTGGATATTGTACGTCAAGGTGCAGATGTAATGCCTAGGAGCCAGCTGAATCAAGTATTGAACGTTGAACTAGGTCAAGATTGGTCCTCAAAGTTGATTAGTTTCGATTATGAACCAATGGCTGCTGCAAGTATTGGCCAGGTGCTCCACAACTACACCATTCATTTCTTTTAGGCTAATTTATGAAAAAGTACTTCTAACTTTGCCTTTTGTTTCAAACATCTCTATTCTTTCAAAAGTTGCAATACTACCCTTAACTTTTCAAAAAGGTTTGAAAACTACACTTAGAGTAGAAATCCTTTAGAACGTTCGACGGAAATCAGACTTGAAATGGTGTGGTAGTTACCTAGAACGGAAATTTGGATCGCCATACCATTTTTAGGTCACCTCCACATCATTCTAGGTCTCTATTTGTGTATGATTCTAAAGGATTTCTACTCCAAGACTAGTTTTGAAACCCTTCTGAAAGGTCAAAAGTAATATTGCAACTTTGGAAAGAACAAGGTTCAGAGCGTCCTTTATGATTTAACCTCTATTTTATGGTTTCTACTGGTGATGTGATGGTACAATGTAAAATGGATTTGCACACATTTTATTTGATGGTAGACGACCATGATATTTCCGAAGGGGCTAGGCTCAAATTATGCATAAGCCATATAATGGTACACAATCGTGTAATGATCATGTAGCTGCTATGGATTAATGGAAATGGTTCTTTTCTGTCAAAAAGAAAAAAAAAAAAAAAACTTGCTGCTGTGGAGCATAAATTAGCAGCTCTTTCTACCATCCATATTTTATCTATTGTAATACCATATTTAGTTGTCATACTAGCCTTAGTCCATGCTGGTATTTTTCATCATATTTTTTATTTTCAGGAATGCCAAGATAACATAAGTGATGTAGTCCTTCGTTCTTTCAGAATCATGTTTAGATATTCTTGTTCCTTATTCATTACTGATGTGCTTGAGCTTTACCTTCTTATTTGTTAAGACTGTTTGAATTATTAGTTGAACGCTTTTTAAAACTGATTCAGGTGCATAGAGCTGTTACAAAGAATGGTATGAAAGTTGCAATGAAAATTCAGTACCCTGGAGTTGCAGATAGCATTGAGAGTGATATTGATAATGTGAAACTCTTGTTGGATTATACTAATCTGATTCCAAAGGGACTTTATCTTGACAGAGCAATAAAGGTATTTTATTGTTCTCTTTGATGATGTTTTCAACATGCTTGTGAACCTAGATACTCTCCCTTATTGGCTCTAATCATTTACATATTTGTTTTCTATTGCTTGGTTCTCACTCAACATCCTATTTGATTTTGGTTTACATCTATTGGAAGTTTTAGGATAATAGATGACACATCATAAATGTTGATTTGATTCAAACATTAAATTAGGATAAGAGATATACTGATGATTATGACCTAAAACTGGATCTTAATTTTAACTCACCTGTCGGTAAAAGTGGAGGTGTCTTAAACCAGATAACCATATTTTCCTGGAGTTATTGGACTAGTACTTTTGAAGCAGAGTTCTGTGTTTTAAACTCAACTACAATAATTTTCTTAAATCTTTTGGGATCATTAAAGCCCTTATGTTAGTTGATGGTGCAATATACTTCATTATTAACAGATAAATCTATTTATTTTCATGGTTCTTATGCCTAATAACGTTTATAGATAAAAATGTGTGTTGATGTTGGTGTTGGTATTATCTACATAGATAAATATGTGTGTTGATGTTGGTGTTGGTACTATCTACATAGATAAATATGTGTGTTGATGTTGGAGTTGGTACTATCTACTAGGTGGCAAAAGATGAGTTATCTCGTGAATGTGACTATGTGTTGGAGGCTACAAATCAGAAACGTTTCCGTGATTTGTTATTTAACTCTCAAGGTTTCTATGTTCCATTGGTTGTGGATGATCTATCAAGCAAAAAAGTTTTGACTACAGAACTTATTTCTGGTACTCGTATATTTTCCTCTTTCTTGTTTGCTTAAACGTGTTCTAATTTTCCCTATTGTATGCATGTAATTTTTCTTTCTAACTATGATTTCGTGATCTTTTATCTTAACTATGTTTGAAGTCATCCATTCTATATATGCCTATATGAATAATTGTTGCGAATGGTAAAATGTTAAGCATACTACAATAGTTTGCCGCTCACTTCCTGTCACAGAAATGGTTCGTTTCCTTTTACATTGTCAAGGTTGAACAAATTATGGTTTTACCTTCGGAGGGGCAGAGATAAGGACTCTTCCCTTTTAGGCTTTTTATTTTTTTAAAGTCCTGTTGACTATAAGTTATGTTCTTTTCATGTATGTACTATCCCAATGTATTACCAAGAAATGCTAAGAAGAATTCCCCAAACATAGTTTGTCTAAATGGGTGAATTATCAACGAGAATAATAATCTCACTTTTTTATGAATTTTCTGTATGGCTTCATTGAGCAGTGCGTTGTCATTTCCCCATGTGGTAGGTAGGAGCTGAATTAGTCATGTTAGTGAATATTAAATTTACCTTCACATATCAACTTAAGCTTTTGGGTTAATTGGTGATTTAAGATGGTATCACAGCAAGGTGGTCCAATGAAGTCCTGTGTTCAAGTCCTTGCAATGTTGTTTCTTCCCCAATTAATATCTATTTCCACTTGTTTGGCTCTTTTACATATATCAAGGCCACAAGTGAAGGGGAGTGTTATATAATATTAAATTTGTCTACACCCATCAGGTTAAGCTTTTGGGTCAATTGGTGATTTAAGAAGTCAAATGAAGATTCTGATGCAATTTATGTTTTATGGTCCAACTGTTTGTCCAATTTCATAGGAATACACGTTATTAATTTATGTTGATGGCCAAATTGCTATTTCTCTTTCTCCCCTGAGAAATGTTTATTCCAAGTCACAACAATGTATGCACCTTTTAAAAATATATTTCTTTGATTCCAAAACAGAAGATAAACATAGAATAAGATCAATTTCTATCTATATAAGATAAGGTATTTTCAATCTATATAAAAAAAGATTCTATATCAGATCATGGCTCCATGTGCCAAATATTTCTTTTTCATTCTAGCTGTCTGCCGTTCAAGGTATATCTTTCCTCTATTTATATTCTAACCTCAATTTGGTGTTTTGTTTGCCACAGGAGTTCCTATTGATAAAGTAGCATTGTTAGACCAGGAAACTCGTAATTATGTTGGGAGAAAGTTGCTGGAACTCACATTACTTGAATTATTTGTTTTCCGTTTCATGCAGGCAAGTTTTTCAGAGCACATGTTTATGCGCAATTGGCAATGCAATATTTTTTTTAGTTGTCTAATATTTTTGTTTATCTTGTGTTAAATATATTACCAAGCTTGTGAATACTAAAAGAATGTACCTGGACAATTATTTTATTACTTATTTTTTTCAAAATTTGAGAAGTACTCTACACGAAATCTGCAAAGTTGCAACTCCAAAGGAGGTGATTTAGGTTTTCTTCCTCCATCTAATAAAGGTCATACAATAAAAATGACCCATCAACGAAGGCCACTTTCTTGAGAGCTGATCCGGAGTATTCACACAAACCATAAATAACCTTCCCAAACAAAGAACTTAACCTCTTTTGGAATCAAATCATGATCTTCCAAAGGGCTGAAAGAATAGAGACTCCGAGACCCATTCTTCTTATGAGAGAGTTGGAACTGCACATGGACTAAGCCAGGCAAGTGGAGCTCTGATTGTGACTCAAGTGGCTGGTTTCTTGTGAGTCTTGCAAGGAGTTGTTGATCTTCTTGTTGTTCTTGAATGTCCAGAATAACAATATCGATTCTTGGGTTGCCGTGCAAGGAGTTGTTGATCTTCTTGTTGTTCTTGAATGTCCAGAATAACAATATTGATTCTTGGGTTGCCGTGCACTTGATGTTTAGTAGATATTATAGCCATTTGTCGTGTTAGTTGTTCCATGACCCTTTAGATATCAAGGATACCCTTTTTTTGTTTCTTCCATCAAAGACTCAATCGACTTCATGCGTTGGTCTAAGGCTTGATGAGTTGATGAGGAAGTGTCAGTGTCCATGTGTGTGCATGTTCTTCCCAATTTGATTTGATTTTGAAAAATAAAACTAGGGCTGGATTGAGGGCTCTCTTATACTAGTTAACGTACCCAAGTTGGAAGGAAATCTTTATTGAAGAATGAAAGCTGTCCAAAATACAAAGGCAACCACCTATTTGTAAGTATTGGTGTTTGTTAGGAATCTTAAGATAATTCCTGCGCTGAGAAGATCCGAACAAGCAAAATACCACCAAAACAGGGGCACAACTCCCTGATGCTAAGATATATTGAGATATAAAGCAAAGAGCCTTCAACAATTACAATGGACTACTAAGCAAGTCACAACATCAACAGAAAGTAAAAATGTACTAAGAAACGATGAACCAACCATGGCATATTTGAGAGCGGCCCTCTCCTCTGCTGAAGATTGAGCCACAAAATATCCACCCCTTCTCCTTATTCCAAAACCTTTCTTAAACCTCCCTCTGGTGGTCTCCACTTCTATAATAGAGAGCACGTCCCACAAACTATCAACCTACTGAAGACTTGGTTGATTTCCCCTTCTTGCCCTTCCTCACGTATTGATGAACAATAGGAGGTCTTACAGTCTTTTGGTCAACATAACTAACAACCTTAAAATATTAAATGATGGACTGATCAAGTCACAACCTTTCTAATATAAACTAAAGTTGCTGAGTAGGTATAATCAAAATTACACCCAAGGACACCCAAGGGTAAGTTAAGAAAAGACAAGAATCATCCAAGAAACCAAAGAATGTTCTATAGCATTGAACGTTCAGTGGTAAAGAGTGTGGCAAAGGTGGTGAAGGAAGGAATGTAGGAGGTTATGACACAACTTGAAGGATTGTGACTTTCAGTGGAAGAAGTTGCTACGAAGGGAAAGAGAATAGGAAGAGGAAAGGGGAAAAAGAAGAAAAAGAAATAGAGGAACAAGTCTCCTATTGGTCGATTCACATCGAGCAGACAATCCACATCCTTTACCTTATAGTTTGAATTTCAGCCAACCAATCATTAAAGTTCTAGGATCAAATATTTCTTTTGTAAAAGGAGTTTATAGCCATCCACCTCCTAAAAGACAATCTTCCTAAAATACGTTTCTGATTGAGATTTAGATGTTAGTTTAAGCAGTGAGGATATTATGGATTCTCTAGCACAAGATGCTTTTGTAGAGGAGACTCTAGAGGTTTACTTTGCAGATGGTTTTGACACCATTAAACCCCTGATACTTTACACATATAAGAGAAGGGGTAGAAGGGGAATTGCACTAAAAATTACATCTGCTGAGGAGGATAACTGTGAGGATTTGATACGAGGGACCACTAAAATTGCTATAAAAAGGAATGGATGGGAACTAGTGCAGTGTGGACATTTTTGGTAAAGGTTGGAAGAGCTTTTGAGGAGAGGATTACTAGCTCTCTCGAATGTGCTGGTTTTACTTTACTTTCTTAGCAAGTTATTTTACTTTTGAGTACGTTGTTGCTGAGTACTTGTTTCCTTTCTTAGCTATTGTGTAATAGAAGCTTACTTCATGTCTTTATATCATCAATACATAGCAGAGCTCCATTACTCTATTCTTCTTTGTCCTAGTCTTGTTGGGTTTTACTGAGTGCAGGGAAGTAGATACCTAGATACTTTGTTTGAGAAGGGTGAAAATATTCAAGCAGAATTGTCAACCATAGTTCCTACCAAGTTTCTTTGCTTTGATTGAAAAATGGGGTTTTCAGATGAAATCAATTCCTCATTCTCCTTGCGTTAAAGTATAGCTTGGTGGTTTTGTCAAGAATTGAACTAATTTTGTGAATTTGTCGTGTTTATATGCCTAAGCCTTGCTTTTTTGGCCTTGTGAAGTTGTATTTTTTCTCTTAGTAGTGCAACCTGAAAGCGACAGTTCAGAAGTTGGTTTGATTTGTAGTTTGATCCTTACATTTCGGCCTTCTCATATGCTCATTGGACTTCTGTCGGCTTTGGCTTTATAGTTTATGTGCTATCTGGTTTTGATTTCCTTTTTGGAGCTGGTTTGTTAGGTTTTAAGTGTTTGCTTTTGTCTTCTCCTCTTTGTATCTCAATAGTATTTCTTATCATTTTGTTTGTTTGTTTATTTGTTTTTTTTTTTTTTTGCAATTTCTCTATCCTCGAAGGTTATTGTATCCTTGAGTATTAGTCTCTTTTCATTTTCATCAATGAAAAGTTATGTTTCCTTTTCAAAAAAAAAAAAAAAAAAACAAAAAAGAAAAAAGGTCAATGCAATGTTAAATTTGGAGGAAGTAGCATAGTAGTGAAATGCACCTGAGTAGAGCATTGGTGCCAATGTTTGATCATAGATTAAGTAAGTTGGAGGGTGTTTGAGGGTGTGAATCCTATGGTAGGCTACATCAAGTTGTAAGGTACTTTGTGGTTAATCGCCTTTTGAAATCAGATACGTAGGGTTTGGATGGCATGCATTGAATTGGCCAATGACCCAACTATGTCTCATCATGATGAGGGACCTTTACGCTTTACATTTTTTTAATAAGAAAACGAGCTTTCATCCAGAGAAATGAAAGCTGTCAATGATATTGTAGGGGCTTTACAATGTTGCACTGTTACTCGTTACTCGTCTTGACTTGTCATTTGCTGTAGATAAGGCATGCCGATTTCTATGTACTCCAATATCTCTTAATTGGAATGGTGTGAGCATATTTCATGCTATTTAAAGGGAGCTTCCAGCCATGACATTGACCTTATACCTTCCCCGGTTTCCGTCACACGTTACCTGGATGCAGATTGGACCAATACTAATGGTTATTGTATGTTCTTGTGTAACAATCTCATTTCTTCAACCTTTAGGAAGTAGAAATGTGTCTCGATCAGGTGTTGAATATGAGTTGAGTATTTGCAAATGATGCAGCCAAAGATCTTTGGGTGGTTTCAGTGCTTTCTGAAATGGACTTTTCTCCATGATCTACACCCATTCTCCTTTGTGACAATATTGGTGCTCCATATATTGTAGCTATCCTTCCATGCATCAGCAGACCAAACAGATCGAGATCATTCAACATTTTGAACCAGCTCAATGTTGTTTATCACTGAGCTCGCTTGTGGGGATGTTAAAGCATAATGTTAAGTTCATATTTTAAGGTTTACTGTTGCTGTGAATTCTGTTTATTTATCTTTATTTGCTGTTTCTGTATATGCTCTCTAAACCCAATAGTCATGTGCAACGTGTAGGGTCTGTTGAGTCTCTAGATTCTCTTAAACCTATGCGCCATTTTCTTCTTTTCAGAAATACAGAATACAACTTCCTCTCCTTGTTTTTCTCTCGTGAATTTTTATCCTTTGTTCAGTTTTATACTAATGAAGGATTTACTTCCTCCCCATTTAGAATTAATTCCGTTGACAAATCCTTCAAGATCCCAAATGTTGTGCGGAAATGCCTTCTAATGGCTGATAATGATTGAAAAATTTCTATTACAGGGGGATCACTAATGATCCCATTTGAAACTAGTTCTCATGAAGGGACGTTCAGAATCTAACTGACTTTATTTATAATCCTTTCCTTGACAAAACTGTTGTCTAATGACTAATATGCCATCGTATCCCAATAATATTTCTAATATACTCCTTACAACTGCATATGCGGTCAAATGCTCTACCACTGAGCAAAGGACCCTACAACACCAAATGGTTATCGTATGCTCCTAGAAAGCTTAGGGAACAATGCAATATCTCTACTTAATGATTTTAATGGTACCTTCTCATTTTATGTCTTTTCTCGTGCAAACATTTCATATGTTTTACGCTATTTTTTCTTGCCCGAGTTTCTTTCTTTCATCATCAATTATTTCCTCGTTCCAATTTGACTCTGTTTGTTGACTGTACCAGACCGACCCCAATTGGAGTAATTTTTTGTATGATGAAGCCACAAAAACAATTAATCTGATCGACTTTGGAGCAGCTCGTGATTATCCTAAGAATTTCGTCGACAACTACTTAAGAATGGTAAGTTCAGCTGTGATTTCTTTTCTTCTCCTATTTTACTCTTTTTCTAGCGCAAGGTGTCCTCGTAAGATTATGAACTCTAAACCTTCCAAATTATGTCAATTTCAAATTTGAGATATTAAACTTTGATTTCATGATCTTTTGTTTGACATTCTCAGTAAGTTTAGTTGGGTAATCGGTTTACTTCAGCATATTTATGAACTTGGGTTCAATTTTATCTAGATAGTGTAGGGTTTCACTATGATTTGATGGTTAGCTGGATGTAGGAACAGTCACAGTTATGTTGCCTAGTTCCAAATTGTATCATATTTGATGCTTTACCTATGTACCTAAAACACTTTTTGGATGTATTATTTAACTAGGTTGTTGCATGCGCAAATGGCGATAAAGATGGGGTAATTGAAATGTCAACGAGACTCGGATTTCTAACAGGAAAGGAATCAGAGGTGATGTTAGATGCTCATGTTCAAGCGGGTTTTGTTGTGGGATTGCCATTCTCAAAGCCTGGTGCCTATGACTTTCGAGCTTCAAATATCACTCATAGTATTACAAACCTTAGTGCAACCATGTTACGACACAGGCTAACTCCACCCCCTGATGAAGCCTATAGCCTTCACCGTAAACTATCAGGTGCTTTCTTGGCTTGCATCAAGCTCGGTGCTGCTGTGCCTTGTAGGCAACTATTATTCCATATTTACAACACTTATCATTTTGACAACCAGGATTAAGATTCGGAGGGATTAACATATTCATTTTGTTTTATTTTTCATTACGAGGGTAGATTGATACAATAGAAACCTCTTGTAACCCAGCAGATAAAGTACATTACATAGTCCGTTTTAGGGATTGGCGACTTACCCATTTAGTGACTTTGGCACTGGACGTTCCAAAAATGGGGTACTATCGGGTCGAGTGAATTCAATAATAGAGGTCTGTTGGTATTCTCTACTTGTTCTTATTCGGTTTTTATACTTTCACATTTGTTAATTACTCATTTTTTTACTTGGTATTAGTTTCAATGTTTAATGTTTTAAAAACATTTTGTTGTTTATGACAGTGTTCAATATGATGTAAAATTTACTACACTTGCGTAGAATTTGATATCATGTGATGTGCAAAAAGGAGATGAAGGGTCATAACTCCCAATGAAAACTGCTTAAAGTGCACTTTTTCTTTTGGCATTTGGAGCAATTTGGAGATGGAATAATATCCACAAATTGTTTCTTGGTTTTTCAGCACCCAAACAACAAAGTACTGTACACCCATTTTCCAGAAAACATCATTTAAATTTGGTTAAAAATTGGTTTTGGTCCCGAATTTTCATGAAAATAATAATTTAGAATGAAATTTTGTTAATGATTTAGACTTATACTTCACATATGTAATAATTTGGTCTTAGAACTTTAAAAGTAATAGTTTAGTACTTGTGGTTTACCTTTTGCAATGAACTGGTCTAAGATTTAATGAAATTTCTTAGTATTAATTATATAAGGATTTATTTTTTGATATACCAATTAACTACCTTAATGCTGATCAATAAAATTTTAAAATATTTAATTTTTTCTTTGGTAACATTACTTTTGAATATTGATTTTTTGTTTACTATTTATCAATTTGGATTGATATTTATTTATTGTAGAATATTTAAAGTAATGTTTCATTCATTTAGGAGATTTCGTTTGTTTTCTTCCATATACCTAGTTGAAAATTTATCACATCTGTATGGATCTCAAGTATGTGTTGAATATACTAATAATATACTGAAAAATGTAAATATACATCACATATACCATAGTTTATTTATAAATATATTGAAAAATGTAAATACACATCACATATATTATATAGTATATAAAATAATATATTGTACAAATTGTTGTCTTCATGCACTTATGAAATATACCTTGATTTATTTGTAGAAAATTCAAATATATAGTGTTTTAACTATCAAAATATACCTTGTTTCCTCCTTGAAGTTTCTTATTGATTCTTGATTGCATTTATGAAGGCAACAATTTCTAATTTTTGGAGAAACTTTTCCTTACCTGTGTTAGTTTTGAAAAGAACCGTTTTGGGAAGTTCATAATCGTGAAAAACTTTCCTTACATATCTCATTTGATATTATTATTATTATGGTAAGGAGGGCCGGAAAGGTAAATAGGGTCAGCCATTTGTATAAAACAATAACTCATTAGACTATTCATATAAAAAATATGAAAAGTTGTAATTACACAAATTTATTTAAGTTGCATGGGTAGAAAGCCTAATTTTAAATTTCCTAGAATGCACTATAATGGACTCCTCAATTAAGATCAAATTAGTCATGATGATACGTTTTCTGTTCTTGCTTTACCACTACAAAGTGAGTCACAAATTTTAGGGTGAAGAACAAAATAACTACTTTTAGGTAGTCGTATATCAAAGATATCTAAACCAATGTTTTGTTCCAAAAATGTCGATATTTATATTTCAATTTTTTGGACAAGATTCCCCCCTACTTGCAAACATAAATTATTGGGCCAAACTAATTGTAAATATAGCATTAACCAAAACAAATTACAAATATAGACAATTTGAGTAGAACCCATAAAAAAAGACTAAAAAGTCCATGGGAATATAATAGGTCCACGACCTAGATATCGTTCCTTCCAACCCATCCTATTCACGATCTCATCCATGACCCATCTTCTTTGTAGCAGCCTTAAAAACAACATCTTCTTCTACCTTCTTCCAGACAATAC
Source organism: Benincasa hispida (assembly GCF_009727055.1). Taxonomy (NCBI): domain Eukaryota; kingdom Viridiplantae; phylum Streptophyta; class Magnoliopsida; order Cucurbitales; family Cucurbitaceae; genus Benincasa; species Benincasa hispida. Next base: position 3,145,375 of record NC_052355.1, read on the forward strand.
AAAACGAACGACGCTTAGAATCCCTCCCAGAGCTCTTCAATCTACGATTAGGATTCCTTTGTTTACTATGTTTTTTGTTCGATCTTCTTCAAAACCTTAAAATCTGCAAATCAAAAAATAACCCTGGACGATTCATTCAAAGGTAGGGGGGGGGGGGGGGGGCAAAAAGAACCTTAGAACTTGAAGAACCATCAACCAAAAAAAGATGGAAAAAAAGAAGATATCAACTATCTATTTACTATATATCTATTTCTAAGTTGTTATAGAATATTATAATAAAATATATATATATATATATATATTTGTTTAAATACGGAAATGAAAAAAATTCCAAAAAAAAGTTGGAATTCCACTTTGAAAGTTACAGTTTATGTCAAGGTGGAAGTGATAGACCATATTAAGGGTTTAGATTCTACGTGTCTATCTTTGTTTAAGGACCATTTGGGCATCTGCTAGGTTTGATGTCTAAAGTACCTTTACAACTTCTAGTACATTTGATTAGAAGATAATGTATTTCTGTTAATAACAATGTTCTTTTTCAACATTGAAGGTAACATTGTAGAGTTTGGTTGAGGGATTTTTATTTGATTATTGGATTAAATTGTGATGAATAGCCTGTTGAAGATGTTTCAGATGAATCTGAAGAAAATGATTCAGAAATTAGACAAGCATTTTTTAGAAATGATACTAGCATCACGAGGGAAAATGTGAATAGTGCATTTAACCATTTTTCTAGTCACTGCAGTGATGAAAGAAAAATAGAATTACTTGCCAATCTTTATTTGCTAGAAAATTTGTTGATTCCAAAACAACGTCATAATTATGTGGATTGGAAGTATGTTAAGATGTTGAATGATGAGGAGAAATTTAGGAATTATTCATGGGGAAGACTGTCTTATAGTCTTACTGTCAAGTTTTTTAAGAAATCTATTAAGAGTAAAGAAAAACCAGCTGCCTATCTGCAAGACTTCTCCGTAGTTTTAGCTTCTTGGGCCTATGAAATACTTTCTAAACTTTCTGAGGGGTTCGCAAAAAGAATAGAAAATGGATTTCCAAGAATCTTGAATTGGGAAACAACAAAGAAACCAGATTGGCAAGATCTTAATGACAACATCTTCTCGGAACAAAATGTAAGTTTCTAAGGTTTCCACTAGTTATTGTGATACAAGTCTATCAATGATATTAGTCTATCAGTGATAGACAAATATTAATGATAGAAGTATTATATCTCTTGAAACACACAAATAAATGTAGGATAGGAGTCTATCAGCAACATAGTTTATCAATGATAGACCAATATCACAGATAGATAGACTATATCAGTGATATTGGTCTATCAGTGATAAGCCCATATCACTGATATGATCTCATTAAACTATATCAATTATAACTCTTAACTATGATTATCTGAGTATTTCAAATCTCATAAAAAGAAGGCTTCTGTATACAGTACTAATTAAACATTATGTTTTCAACTCCATTTAGTTCCTATTGTTGCATCAAAAGAGGAAATGACATCATAATACTTCAAAAAAATATGGAAATGGAGAAAAAAAGATTGAAGGAAGGAAAAAATGTTGCAAAAAAAGATAAAAAGATTGGAGAAAGAATATCTTCTTTATAAGAAGATATTAAAGGTCTTAAAAGAAAACACAAAGAAGATTTTGAAGATCTTGAAAAAGGACAAACGGAAATTTTCACTTTGTTACATTCTCTAATGGAAATTGTAAAGCAGAAGGTCGCATACAAATGTCAAAGTGAAAGACAATCTCAAGAGTGCTTTGACAAGAATCATCCTCCATTTGTGAGCCTATAAATGATTTCTTTATTTTCCAATCACCTGGAAGGGATGATGCCAATGTTGATGCTAATATTAATAAAGTAGTTGAATATGCAACTACTTATACTAAGGAGAAAGATGTAAAATTATTAAAGCCTTCTAGTTCTTTTACTTTTTTGTTTTTTTTTCTAATGATAGACTATACAAAGTACATATAGTTTACTGACAATATACTAATATCTACAGAAGAATGAACAAAATCTTAAGAAAGAGAAGGAAATAGAAGAAACCACTATTGCTGAAGGAAAAAAGATACCTAGCTAGTGAAATAGTAGGTTATTTCTATTTTGTTTTTGTAGACTTCGAGTATGTTGCTCATTAAAGTCTATCAGTGATAGGTTTCTATCACTGATAAAATATTGTCATCTTTTTATTGGAGTCCAATAGTAACATAATTGACATCTTCTACAATTTTGTGCATTGCTGCACTTATAAAATATATTTACAAAAGATTGAAGACAAGGAGGAAGAAGTCAATGGACATGGAAAAAGGTAAAAAATGGTGAATGACAAAGCAAAAAAAGTGAAGGTATAACAATTGTCACATTCCTTATATTGCTTTATGACTTTTAGACTCAATATATATTTATAAACTTATAATAAAGTATCGACATTTCAGGTTATTCAACAAAAGGCAAATACAATGATGAATGCTAAAAATGTTAGACTAAAAAGACAACTTAAACCGTAAAAAAGGATGTTGGAGAATGAAAATGACGAGAAGATTGCAAGAGAACAAGAATGCAAAGGACCAAAAGAATGCAAAAGACTAAAAGAAAGCTTCTCCAAAACAAACAAGGCATTCTCCTAGAATCAAGGACCTTGCCCCTATTTTTCACCTAAAACTCTCTCAGATGTAATCATGTAGTTATGTAACGACCTGACTTCCTAGGACTCAAGCTAGGTCGTTACTAAATGCATGCATGCATGGAAGTTAAAGCGACATTATTTTCATAGTGAAATAAATGCTAAATAAATAAGGCAACTTAAAATATCTTTATTAAATTCACATATTAAAATCAAATGATAGGGTACCCATAAATCATAAATGGAAATAAATAAGTCTGAAAACAAATCTCAAATGATAAGTTTCAAATATCAAGAACGAAAGTTAAAAACATAAAAGAATTCTTAAAACATGAGCGGAAGCATTAAAACTAGTCCTCAGTAGCTCGTTCATAGATTCCTCTTGTCATTTGTCGGCGCATCCTTACCCTTACTTGAAAGATAAACTTGAGAAAGAGTAAGTATAAAATACTCAGTAAGTAACCCCACTACTGGGGTAAGGCTAGGAATCTATGTCCTCTAGATGCCTATCTCTGGTGGAACGTAAGCACGCCCTTAGTCCCCATGGGACACATATATACATGAATATCTGAATTTCATCCTAGTGTAGTTAAGTATACCCACTACCTCTAGTAAGTCTTGTAGGACCCACAACCTCTGGTAAACCTCGAATGAGACATCACCTCTAGTGAATCCCAAAGGAAACACAACATCTGGTGAATTCCGAAGGAAAACACCACCTCTAGTGAATCCCGAAGGAAACACAACTCTGGTGAATCTTGAAGGAAAGCACCACCTCTAGTGAATCCCAAAGGAAACACAACCTCTAGTGGACCTCAAAGGAAACCACCACCTTTAGTGAATCCCGAAGGAAACACAACCTCTAGTGGGTATCTAACTAATAGTGAGGACGTTATTACTATTGCAACATCATATGCATCATAACATTGTTCTATAACATGAACATACATCTCATTCCTTTCCCCTAGAGTGCACCTCTTACGTACAACCCAGGTCCTCCCTATGAATGTAGGGGGGCGTACCTCTTTCATACACATGGTTATACATACATCTCTTTCGTATACACTTAACCATTGAATGTGTACCTCTTACATACACATGGTTATGCATACACCTCTTTTGTATACACATAACCCACTGAGTGTGCACCTTTTACGTACACCCCAGATCCTCTCTATGAAAGTAAGGATGCATACCTCATTTGTACATATGGTTATGTATACACCTCTTTCATATACACATAACCCACTGAGCATGCACCTCTTATGTACACCCTAGTGTACCCTCTAGATATATATCACTTTCATACACACCAACCCTAGTACATCTATTTCATGTACTAGCACCTTTAGACATGCATCACTTTTATGCAGTCAAATAATTTGGAAAGGAAAAGAGGTTGCATCTAACTTTATGTTACATATAACATTCACATAATCATGAGTCCTCTAAAATCTCCTCATCAAGATCATGTTAATTAACCTCAATGTACGTGTTTCATCTAGTTTTAATGGATCAACTCTAGTACATCACTTTCATGCACTAAATGATGTAAACAATCAAAAGTTCGAAATTTCATAATACATCATATAACATACATACTTTCATAATAAATTACAAAAATATATATATCGAAAAATGCCTAACTCTCGCCTAACTTTAAGACATTCCAGTGGTAGTGCCACTTAACTTATAATTTAGGGTCATGCTCAATCGTCCTTTTAATATGTCTCTTAAAATTCTAAAATCATGCCCATACCTATAATATACTTCAAACATATTATCATATGCTCGTATATTTTTTCTAAATAGTTCATTAAACCTCAGAATCAACAAAATTATTCTTGTAAGCGGTTTTAGAATTCTCAAAATAAATCTTAAATTTATCGCTTAACACAAGGGCTGTTCCAATAGTAAGATTACTATCTCGATACTAGATTCAAATATCGACAAGAGGCAGTCTTCAATAATCAATCTTTAAATTCAATTCCTCAATAAAGCCTGAGCAACAACCACCCTCAAGATTCCAATCTCCAAAATCTTCCTTCAATCAGACCCTGCTTCCAACTTTTAATCCCCTTTCCCTTAAAATTTTCAATTCACAAAGAATTTAACTAACCCCTTCTACAATGAAATTAATTCTTGACATTAATTTCAAATTAAATTTTTGTGACATAACCCCCTTCCAAAATGAAATTAATTCTTGACATTAATTTCAAATTAAATTTTTGTGACATAACCCCCTTCCAAACTGAAATTAATTCTTGCATTAATTTCAAATTAAATTTGTATGACATAACCCCCTTAAAAAATAAAATTAATTCTTGACATTAATTTCAAATTAAATTTGTGTGACATAACCCCCTTCAAAATAAAATTAATTCTTGACATTCAAATTAAATTTGTGTGACATAAAGTCCAATTTCCACAATTTCTTTCTGACTAAACAATTAAATTAAAACATCCATTTCTCAACAATTGAATCCTCGTAATCCAATTAAATTTCCAAAATTAAAAAAATGATCTCGAATATTACAAATATTGAAATTACATTACGAACAAAATTTTGGGATGTTACATTCTTCCCTCTTTAAAGAAATTTCATCCTCAAAAGTTCATTCTTGAAAAGCTCCGGGTACTGGGCCTTTATCGATCCTCTCACTCCCAGGTAGCCTCCTGAACTGGTGATTCTGCCACAGGACGTTCATAAATGCTATCTCCCTTATGTGCAATGTCTTTACCTCTCAAGCAAGAATTTCTACAGGCTTCTTCTCATAGCTCAAGTTTTCATTCAACTACATGGGACGGATCTGTCACATACTTTCTCAGCATTGAAACATAGAAGGCATTATGAACTGAAGAAAGTGATAGAGGTAATGCCAATCGGTAAGCTACGAGACCAATTTGCTCAAAAACCTCGAAAGGTCCAATGAACCTTGGGCTCAGCTTCCTTTTCCTTCCAAACCTTAGAAAACCCTTCATAGGTGCCACCTTTAAGAACACTTTATCACCTGTCTCAAATTCTAGGTCCTTACATCTCAAGTCAGCGTAGCTTTTCTGTCTGCTCTGAGTTGTTTGTATATGAACCCTGATCTTCTGTATTGCCTCATTCGTGGCTTGCACTAGCTTATGTCCTAGCAATTTCCTCTCTTCTACCTCATCTTAACACACATGAGACCTACAACTCTTCCCATAGAGGGCTTCAAATGGCGACATGCCAATGGTAGCCAGATAACTGTTATTATGAAAATTCTATCAAATGCCGGTGAGAGTCTCAATTCCCTGAAAACTCCAACGCACAAGTGCACAACATATCCTCCAATATCTGGTTCAAACGTTCTTTTTGACCATCAGTCTGTGGGTGAAAAGTTGTACTAAAATCTAATCGAGTACCTAATGCTAACTAGAGACTCTTCCAAAAACTAGATGTAAAACGAGGGTCACTGTTTGTCATAGCTGAAACTAGTATCAAAAGAGGTGTGATAACCTTTTCCATATATAACTATGAAACTTAGGATGCTGAAAACCAACAACACTTTAACACGTTCAAGCTGAGAACTATGAAAACTGTTGATAGCAAGAATTTTGCTGTCGCTCCCAAACCATTGCTATACAAACAATATTTATAAATCACTGAACAAATTACTTATGCTAACTGGTGGTACAAGCGGCAAGTCCGAGGTTGAACCTCAAGGAAGCACGGAAGATTAACTCATCAAGTTTTTTTTTGGTTAACGTGATAAATGAGGGGGGATTGATATGGTTGGATAACTGAAATTTCATGAAAATAAAAATGCGAGAAAAGTAAAGATAGAAGCACAATTTATCGAGATATCTTAGCTTGGAGGAATGGATTCACCCAAATGTAATTTAGATCATTGAACCAATTTATGACTTAAACTTCTTGTTTATGCCTAGCCTAATTGAGTTGAATCCCAATCAATGGTCCTAATTATCTAATTAACTAAAATGCATAGAAAACGAATCCACTCCATACAAATTGATAAATCACATTAAGTTTTAGGGATAACGTTAAGATGAATGTGTAACTTCCAACTTCTAATTAAACAATCAATACGGTTTTTCTCTAGGTTGATAGGAGCGGTCCTTGTTGCTTAACTAACCTATTGCTTCCATTGGGATTATCCTATAAATATTTGTCAGATATTATAAGTTAATCATAAAGCATTAGAATCGCATGACAAAATTATTGGGTGTCAATCAACAATTAAAATCATGCAATTCATAAATGTAAATTCGGATTAAAACCCATAGACAAGTTCGTATACATCAATAAATTGAAATCTCACAAAATTACATCAAGTTTCTCCGAATCTATAAGTTAAGAAACCAAAATCTTACCGTCCCATGGAGATGGAGAGACTACAATCTGGTATCTACTTGATAAATTAATAAAGAAATGCCGAAAATACAAAGTTGAAGAGAGAAGAGAGGGGAAGTTCGGCTGGAGGCCAAAGGGGGGAAAATCCTCTGACTTAAAATGAAGAATTGGTATTTATAGAGCAGTGTTGCAGTGTTGCAACGTTGCAAGTAGCGTTGCAACACCACAAAAATGGAAAGTGGTAGCGTTGCAACGCTACTCTAGATTGCAGTGTTGTCCTGTCTTTTAATTCGTGTTGGGAATGTCCTAGAACTCGCAGTTCATGTTAAACATTCTATTTATCAATAAAATATTATCGAGTAACTTATTCAATAAAGTTGTTGATTTTGCATTCTATTATGAAAATCCAATAAACATATCCATGGCTATAGCGTGAATACTTTAACTTTATGTGGTGACATAAACATGATCAAGTTAATAGTATATAGCCTAAATGGTCTAATAAGCATATGGTTGAAATTCGGTATCTCATTCTGGTAACACTATTGGATGCAACCTATTTTGTAGATAATACAAATGATGTGATCCACAGATCATTCATGTAGAGACATGTGAGTGGAGGCATCCTATGCAATGAGTTTGCATATAGACTGGATCACGAAAATAGTCACTTTTCTTTATAACGACTTTTTACTGTTAAAACTGACTATTTCATTTTATGTAATCTAGGTTAACTCGATCTTAATCCTAAGATAGCTATGAACTCCTGTTTGTTCGGGATTATCCTTTGATCTGCATGGGTGAGAGTAGTCCAACAACACTGCTCAATAAGCTTTCCATTTTAGGGATAAGATCGGATGAATAGCTGGGGACATAGCCCTGCAAGATGGAATTCACTCCTACTTGATTTAGGGTTAGCAGATAGATTGTTCTCTTAAGTACTGATTCTAGGTCTTGAAAAATCGTGGCCCCTGATAACTTGTAGAAATACAAGTTATTTATGTTGTCTTATTTAGATATTGCGGTCAAAAGAGAGAAAAGTTGCGTCAATTGTATAGAAATTAGCTAAGAAATTCAAGAATTATAAATTGTTGTCAATACACCCACTGACACCATTGCAATGGTAGAAAATAATATTGCAAGTTTGTTTTGCAGGAAATCAAGTCACCGTATGCGTTAATGGCTCAAGAGAAAAAGATTAATGCATCTATGTCGCATTGCGCCCATCATTCAGGAATGAATAAACGATCAACACAATGACGGCGCATGCGACAATCGATCAAGAGCTTTGCGATCAAGCAACTCCAACCACATGCAGCAATAAAAAAACAACACTGCATGTGGGCAAACGATCGAAGATATAAAAGAGCAACTTAATCGCAGAGGATTTTGACACGTGTACAACTAACCGTTGTGCATTTTTTACGAATTGATTGCATAACAGAAGGAATATCTATTCCACCATTTTCGGAATTTCCATAACAATAAAGGGGGGACCACACGGCAGAGAATCAGAGCATTCATCTATAAATACCCTCAGAGAATTCTATGAGAAAATATACTTAATACAAGGCTATTTTGATATTTGTATATTGAGAGAGAGGCTGATCTGAGTGCTGATCAAAGAAGATCCGGGAAGAAAAGAGGCAAGACCGAGAGGTGAGTCTCAGGGCGAATCATTCCAAATCCCCGCCGTGAAGCTCGTACCTAGATCGACTCTACCGGTTGAGCAAGCCTGAGAGGGACGCTCATCCTTCCATTCACCCCATACGCCAACAAGCGATTTCTCCATCCAGATCTGTGTCAAGACATTGGCACTCTTCTGTATTTGTTTCTATCTCTATCATTAATTGTATCTTATCTTCTTAGTCTAAATTATTCACACCATGTATCAGACGCTTGATTCCATAATTAAATGTCATGATCATTTTCATCTCCATATTTTTGTCTACTTCCGTTCCTCCATTAATCGCTTTCTGCACGATGTTTTCTTAATTCCTTGGTAATTAGAATGAATTAAACAAGTATATTAATCTGTGGTAAAGGAATAAATATGTTTAGCTAGAGCATGCTAGACGACATCTTCACCTGTGAGAGAAAAAGTGAAGATGCCATTCTGATCTGTCGAGAGAAGGTTAGAAGAATGCATTAACTAGAGCGAGAAGTACTTCCAGATATGGAAGCAACCTTGCATTCATTACGTTCATCCCAGTTTCACCACAGAGATGTAGGAACACGACTGATCACTAAGAGGTGTACGCCAAGGGAAAGCGGAACCGTAGTTATATCTTTAATGCAATTAATGAACTTTCAATGTTTGTACTAATTATCTTTTCTCTTTCTGCGTTGTACATAAAGCCTTGTCACTGCATAACACGATTCTTTGTCTAATCTTCACAGTCAGTCTCAAACTCGGTATCATGTATCATGTAACCTATATCTCGTATCATCATAGCTTAGGTTTACTTTTATCGCATTTTATTTCATTACCGCAACTTTACTTTACCGCATATTTTACTTTACCACAATTTTAAATACCTGTATAAACCAATCTTTTATTAATTGAAAAACTGATAACTTGTAGAAATACAAGTTATTTATGCCACCTTATCTAGATATTGTGGCCAAAATTTAGTAAATATGCACCTATTGTATGAAAATTAGCCTAGTATTAAAATAATTACAAATGTTTGCAATTACACCTACTAACACCATAAAGATGGAGAACAAGCCGAATTTTACTTTGTTTTCAGGAGACCAAGTCACCGCTTGCGCTCCAAGCTCATGAGAAACTGATCAACGCATCTCTGTCACACTGCGCTCGCCAATCAACAATGAAGAGGCAATTATCGCAATGACGGCGCAATGCCACAGTTGGTCCAGAGTTGTGTTTCTACCGCATGCGGTAATAAAAGCAACACCGCATGCGAATCCAAGATCGAAAGATGCAGTTGAGCAACGCAAAAGCAGAGGATTGAGACACGTGTACAACTAACAGTTGTCCAGAATTGACGATCTGATTGCATAACAGAAGGAATAATATCCCTCCATCTTCGGAATTTCCATAACGATCAAGTGGGGACCATAAGGCCAGAGTCAAAGATCTGGACCTATAAATACCCATTAATTTCAGAAAAAAAGTATGCTATGGGATACGGGGTAAATGCTGCAAAACTGTTGAGAGTAAAAGGCTGAGCTGAGTGCTTAAGAGAAGAAATCCAGGAAGAAGACGAGATAAGGCCGAGAGGTGAATCTCAGATCTAATCTGCCAAACACCCGATTGAAAGCTCTGTGCAAAGATCCCTGCGACTGGTGGAGCAAGCCTGAGAGGGAAGTTCTTCCTACTATCAAATCCATCCTATATGGCAAGAAGATTTCCATCGAATCAGTTCCAAGACATTTGCACTTGTTTTATCTATACTATCTCTTTCATCGTTGTATTTCACTGTTTCTTTATCTCTTCATTCACACCATGTATCATGCGCTTAATAGAGATATTAAATGTTTCGATAGCTTTCATTTACCATTCTCTGTCTATTTTCGTTCACCCGTCAATCCCTTTGTTCATGATGACTTCTTAATTCCCTGATAAGCAATGTGAATTAACTAAGTAATTAATCTGTGTTAAATATTTAAAATGCGTTTAGCTAAGGCATGTTGGACGACATCTTCACCTGTGAGAGTAGAAGTGAAGATGCCATTCTGATCTATCGAGAGAAGGTCAGAAGAATGCGTTAACTAAAGCGAGAAGTACTTCCAGACATGGAAGCAACCTTGCGTTCATTATGTTAGTCTCTGTTTCACCATAGACATTTGGGAGCGCGACCGATCACTGAAAGGTGTATGCCAAGAGAACAGCGGAACAACATTTGTAGGTTCAACGTAATTGAGAACTTGTGTTGTTTATGTTATTTGTCTTTCTCTTTCTTTTCTATCAATAAGACTTGCCACCGCATCCCACGTCTTTGCATAACTTTCATAGCCAGCCTTGACCCCAACATCTTGTACATGAAGCCTGTATCTTGTAGCTTAGGTTTACTGTATTTTTATGTTATTATCGCATCTTTACTGCTTTCCTTTATTTTATTGCAATTTATATACCTGTACACATTTTTGAAGATTGAAAACCTGGTCGTATATATCATGAATGTACCATAATAACCTAAACTAGTCCCCGTGTTCGACCTCAGATCATACCGATAAACTTGCGGTGGAATTACACTTGGTTCCATCATAAGGAAACTTATGACAGGCATAGCGTACTACATGAACATCCATAATTAACGCATAAGTAGTTGTACCGCATCATCATGAGCATAGAACATTATCAATCATACCTATCAAAACCTGCGTTACAAGTTTATGGCGCTATTGTCGGGGACCTGGTTAACGATTTATTGTTTGAGTGTGTTTTTGGTATTTTGCAGGACAGATCTCATTGTATTGGTTGTTCAACATGGAGACCAGACTGACGGTTTATGGGTCCTGGTGCTAAACCAGAATTCGTAGTTGACCCTGAGATCGAGCGAACTATCTGCGCAAGGGTACGCCAGAACCGAATTCAGCAAAAAAAGGCAGCCAGCATGGCAGACAACAACGATAATGTGGTACTGGTTGCAAACCAAGGGATGTTTGACCGACTCAGGATCCTATTTTCCTACTGATCACAACATCCCGATGCGTAATTATGTGGCACCCAATTTGTATGATTTTTCGCCTGGAATCTCAAGACCGACTGTGGAGGATAACGTGCGTTTTGAAATTAAGCTGGTCATGTTGCAGATGATTCAAAATGCCGGACAGTTTGGGGGTCTACAAGGTGAACCCATATGCCCATCTGACCAGCTTTGTCGAGATGTGTGGAAATTTTTCCTTACCTGGCGTGACCCAAAAAAATATAAGATTGTATCTGTTCCCTTACACCTTGAGGGATGAGGCTAAGAGGTGGGCTTACTCACTGGAGCCAAATGAGATCACTTCATGGGAGCAATTGGTGGAGTGGTTCATGAAGAATTTCTTCCCACCCGTCGTCAATGCAAGGCAACGAAAGGATGTGTTGAAATTTGAATAGAAGAAGAATGAGACCCTGAGCACCGCCTGGGTGCGATTCAGGAGACTGGTGAAAAACTGCCCGCATATCGGGATTCTCGATTGTGTCTTGATGGAAACATTTTACAATGGCTTGAACAGAGTAACGCAGGCTGTTGCTGATGCCTCCGTGGCAGGAGGTTTTATGGATAAGACATCCACGGAGGCCAAAGTCATTCTCGATCGCATCTTGCAAAATATGGATAATTGGATCGACGATGGTTATGGAGGCCGAGGAGCCGATAGAAGGAAAAATGAAACAACCATTGTCCCTGCGGAGACAATGACCACGTTCGCCGTGCAGATGGCCACGGTGACCTCGATCCTTCAGTCAATGGCAATAAACCATTGCTCCACAATCAGGCAACCCGCTGCACCGGCTCAAATGGCCGTAATCAGTTGCAACAATTGTGAAGGAGCTCACGGAGCTGATGTGTGTCCATTGAACCTTCAGCAAGTGTGTGCTATCCAGAACAAACCCTTTAGCAACACATATAATCTGGGCTGGAGAAGCCATCCTAACTTCGGTTGGGGAGGCAACCCCAACCTAGGGGACCAGTGAACCATCAAGGGGGCAATAGAGGAAATCCGCCTTTTCACCACAACCAAGGGCAATCAAGACCGCATAACCAACAACCATCATCATCTAACACCTCGGGAGGCTCGTTAGAGACGCTGCTGAAGCAGTATATGGATAAAAATGATGCAATGATGCAAGCACAAGCATCTGCTATAAGGAATCTGGAGATCTAAGTGGGCCAGCTGGCTTCTGAGCTAAGAAGTCGAATACCAGGAACATTGCCCAGCAATTCAGAAGCCCTGGATCTACAGGGAAGGAGCAATGTCTTTAAGACATTGAGCAGGCAAGCCTGACCGCTTGCGGAGGTATGGATTGCGATCACCCAGGACAACGCAATTTTCGGTCTATATCTCAATACTATGTTTAATGCTTTATTGAATTTCCGTCTCTTTAAATTCTGAATTATGTTTTCAATTCTTCATTTAATTCAATTTTGACTTTATGAAGTTATTTCTTCATTTACTTCTCTGCATTTAATTCTGTCTCGTCTTTAATTCTTTGACTTTTTTGTAATCAATGCGTTGTGCTTTAAATTGTGAATGATTGAGTAATAAAAGAAAATCTATTGCCGCAAGCCACAACACTTGCGTTGATGAAAAAGATATAATAAAAATAAAAATAATAACAAAACAATTAACAACAAGAAAGCAAGACGAAAATGGACGCATCCCAAACCGATTAGGAATGCTTTGCGTTCACCTAACTCAACTGGATTGAGTTAAGGGGTTTGTTGCGCTCGTATGTGTCCTTTGCCTATCCTTAGCCAAATGCACTATGTTGAGGTATCCTCCAGAAATGCGTTGGTTAAGGGGTGTGTTGTGGGGATATATGCGCTGTTGCCTGTCCTTTGCAAAGATACAGTTGTGTTGGTGAGCACAATGCGTTATTCTTTTTCATGAGTCCATTCAAATAAAATATTAAAGAAAAATTCGTTTGGCAATTTGGAAGAAGTCCAATCGATTCGTATCCCCAAGCAATTATGACTTGGCAGACGAAAGAACACTTTTTCTGAAATTCCATAAATGAGGGAGGTGGAACGACGCACCTGTTGAGCTACTCGAGGCCAGTCGCCACAAAAATCACGTTGGGCCCCACCACGGCCCAACCTATAAATACGACCTCATCCTTCATTGGAAACCCTTTACCTCACTTTGGCAAACCAGAAACCCTAAGCGTATTGCATCCCAAACCTTTCTTTCTCTCCAGCAGCTCAAGTTTTTACCAGACCTTTCCAAGCTCGTATCCATGGCTGACCAAACCCCAAACCAATCCGCTTCACCTTCCACCCCTGATCAAGTAGCCATGCGAGAGGCAACATTCCTGGCTGTTAGTCACAGGCTTGCCGCCCAAGCCCAAACTGTCCCCATATTCGTTGGAATAGCTCAGAGAAATCCTTTGGCCGATAGGCCTCCTTTGTTCAAAAGAGGAGGAAGCACCGAGAGCATGCCTATGCCAACAACTGCCATCTCCACTAAAAGCGAAGAGAAGAGACGAGATGATACGGAGGTGTTTGGCAACATCCTAAGTACCTTGGAGCAAGGAGGTGGACTGCTCGAGGCAGGGGTTGTAAACCAACCACTGTCTACGGAGGAGGAGGCGGCGGTAGTGGTAGATGAACCAGTGAAGGATGAAGTAGTGGTGGTGGGAGAAGTGGTGGTTGAAGAAGAAGAAAAGGAGAATGATGTTCTGGTCCCGGAGACTCAGGAGGCAACTGTCATTGCAGAAATTTATGACGAACCTCCAAGAAGAGAAGAAGAAGAGATCGCAGTCGAGGAGGCCAAGAAAGCGGAGGTTACATTAGTGACCCCTGACATTGCGATGGAGGAGGTTGCAGGGGATGCACGACTAGAAGAAGCCGAGAAGAAAGATAAGAAAAGAGAGAAGTAACTAGAAGAGGCTGAGAAGGAAGATAAGAAGAAGAAGAAGAAGGGAAAGAAGGTTGGAGAGGCGAAGTCTTCCATCATCGCAAGGCAAGAAAGAACAAAGAGCAAAAAGATGATGATGAAGATGAAGAAGCCAAGAAGGAGAGGAAGAAGAAGGAGAAAGAGGAGAGAAGATTGCACCGACGTGAGAAGAGGCGCCTGAGAGAAGAAGAAGAAGCAAGGCAGAGGGCTGTGAGCCCTGAGAAGGATGAAGAATCAACCTCCGTAAGGGAGAATAGGGGGGAAACGGTGCAGTTGATGGAAGCAACGCAATTGGTTATGACAGATGAAAGAGAAGAAGCAGAGGAAGCCCCCTTAATGCGGCGTCGCAAGGAGAATGCGCCGCAAGGGTCCAAAATTGACCCTCAAAGATTAATTTTGGCGTTGGAAGAGAAAGAGAGAAAAAGAAAAGAAGAGGAGGAGAAGCAAGAAAAGATGGAGAGAGGCAAGCTCATCATCACAGAGGGGGATAGAAGAAGAAGATTGGAGTTTGAGAAATGTGACACAATAATGAGCTTACCAGACTTGAAGGGATTCAGAAGCGCGAGGAGGAACAATGCCTGTTACTGGCCTCTGAGCAATTCGAAGAAGAGTTTGTGAGAGAAGAAAGAGAAGAAAAGGAAGAAGGAAGAAGAGGACAGATTGTTTTTGGAGGAGAAGAGGAGGAAGTGCGAAGCCAATAAGAAGCGCTTATATAAGAGCAAGGGCAAAGAGCTCGCCGAGCGCGAGAAAGAAGAGCAACGCAGAGAGCGGGAAAAGAGAGAACGACAAGTAGCCCGCCTTGTGTTGGCAAAAGGCAAGGCTATAGTAGAAAGCAGCGAACTCGCGATGGTCAAGAAGCGATCATCAAAGAAAAAGAAGAACGATGATAT
>NC_052355.1:3160925-3163334 GCF_009727055.1 Benincasa hispida
CAAGAAGCGATCATCAAAGAAAAAGAAGAACGATGATATGTTGATCGAGATGGGCTTCTACCTTGCACCGACTACACTACCTGACCTCATCACGAGCGTAATTGTGGAGCATGGGTGGGACACATTCTACCAGTGCCCATCCATCATAGTGCCTCAGGTAATGCAAAGCTTTTACCACGGGCGCTTGCACGAAAATAGGGATGCGGTGACCTTTAACAGGGAGATAGTATCTTTCAACGCAAGAGACATCAACGAAATTTATCAAATGAAGGACAACCCTGATGCGTCAGGGAACAAGATTATTGATGATCCCACAGAAGAGCAGATGGAGGACGTGTTGAAGTTACTAACGCAACTGGGAACGAAGTGGTCGGTCTCGCCCAAAGGCATCCGTACCTTAGAGTCCAAGTCCTTGCTGCCGGAGGGAAGGCTCTAGGTTTATTTGGTCAAGAAGCAGTTGATCCCAACAACGCACGACAGAACTGTATCAAGGGATTGGGTCATGGCCGCATACTGTATAGCTCGCGACATTCCTATCGACGTAGGGCAGTTGATCGTAAGGTAGATCAGAGTATTAATGGGGCATGTTCAGGGGCAGTACTTCTTCCTGTGGATCGTTTCAAGTCTATGCCTGTCTATAGATGTAGGCATTGATGAGGAGCCCATGCTAGAAGTCCACAGCCTCATCAACATAAAAATCTTGAGGATGCTCCTCAAAGATTCTCCACACTGCCTCGAGTTGCCAGTAAAGAGGCCTGCGATCGATTTGAATGTGCCGCTAGAACCTAGATTAAAAAGAAGACCAAGAGAGGATAAGGGAAAAGAGAAGGTCCAGAAGTTACCAATGCAAAATCCTGAACCTATGGACCCTCTTCCCTTAGTCATCCGGCCTTCAAGCCCACTGAGCCCGCCAGCGCAACCCTCTTCCCCCTTACACGAGCATTTCATAAACCTTCTTCTTGTCCCCAACTCTCATCTTTACCCAGCAACCCCACCTTCACCATTAGCATCATCACCGCGACCCACCATTCCACTGCCTTAAGTTGATGACTGACATGGTTTGGGTGAAGGCACCTCTGCCCAACCCCAAAACGATACTGGCGAGACATCGTAGGCACAACCCTCCATCACCTTCATGGTGGCTGAGTTAGCAGAAATGAGATCTCTCTTCTCCCAACAACAACAACTCTTCTCTCAACAACAACAACTCTTCTCTCAACAACAACACTTATTCAATCAACGATTTGAGGTAGTAATGAAGCACATTGATGAGATTCAACGCAGTGCCACCCATCAAGAGAGGCGCTGATCAACATGCAGCGCAACATTTATAAAGTCCATATGCACTAGAGAATGATTGCGTAGCATAATCAAGAGTACTTCAACTTTCTTATCGCATATATTCATGGTTCAATGGTGCCCCTACATCTCTGGCAGCACTTAAATTTTGAAGAAGCACCTCCTACACCACCTCAAAATCCGCCAAATCCCCCTGCTCTTCAACCTTAATATTTACACTTTATTCCAATACGATTTTTTTTATACGGCCATTCTTTGTTTGTATTCAATTCATTTATTATTTGTAAAGTACTCAATTTCTTTGACTCTTGTACAGGCAATAGAAAATTTTGTAATGTGTTCATTTGTAATTTATTTGTATACTTTGTTAATAGTCAATACAATCAGAGTATATATTCACTCCACTTTTTACCTGTGTCTTTTTCTTTATCTTCCTTTGTCAATTTTTGTAATGTTCTAAATCTCTTATTTTTATGATCTTCATTGCGTTGCTATGATGTATTACATGTTTATACTAAGAAACATTTCCCACACTTAGTAAATTCTGACTAACACTTAGTTAATTCTTAGTTTAGCAGTTCTTTACCTTTTATCTTTCAAAGTTCTGCTCAAACCTTCTTTTTGAAATTTTCTTCTAAGTGTTTGTCTAGTCTCTCCAAACAACGCAATGAGGACCTTCCTCATCTTTAAATTTGAGGGTGGGGAAGGTCTGAGCAGATGAGATCAATATTATGCTGTATTTTAGAAAATGTGTCCATTCTCAATTTAAAAAAAAAAAATTATGCAAAACTCCAATGTCAGCGCAAGGGAAAACCTTAAAAATATTCCCAACCTGATTAGAGTTTAGTTGTGAAAGGAGCCTGCTCGTGAGGTCAAGCATAATATCTTAAATTTGGGGTGTGATAAAACTTGTAGAAATACAAGTTATTTATGCCACCTTATCTGAGAATATTGGCCAGCCAAAATTTAGTAAATATGCGCCTATTGTAATGAAAATTAGCCTAGTATTACAATAATTATAAATGTTTGCAATTACACCACTAACACCATTAAAGAGGGCACAAGCCAAATTTTTACCTCTGTTTTGCAGAGACCAAGTCACCGCTTGTA